>NC_092760.1:21977309-22168401 GCF_047496795.1 Chiloscyllium punctatum
TGATACAGATTGGGGAGGTCTTGCATTTTCACTCATTCTCAGTGATGCTGCTCTCCTCTGACATCATGAGCTAAAGACATGCCTCTTGTGGTTTCTAGCTTAATATTCATCTCAGAATTAATTACATATCATTAACCTTTCATTGATATTTTAAAATAATTCTCAATCTTTGATTTATTTTCAACTGAGCTCCCCATCGCTGCACCCCATTTTTAGAACTGAGAAGCTATGGTGGTGGAGGAACATGAGCGTTTTTGTATTCCTGAAGATCTTGGCTCCAAATTATGCTTTTCCTGCATCCTAGCTTTGTCAGGAATTCAGGATAGTTCTAGGCTCTTCCAGTCTGTTAGCCAATAGATACAAGCTGCGATCGGGTGAGTGAATTTCCACAGCCATCGATAAGAAAGGCATGGATGAAGTTTTACATGCAATTACTAGTTTATGTCCCAACCTTCTCACTAACCCCAAGATCAAAGCCATTGTCACAACACAGAAGGAGTTATTTGGAAAGTAGATAGCATAAACATACGTGAAGAGGTAAGCTAGCCTAAAAGCTCATCCAGACTGAACAGAATATATTCTAAGTTACTGAGAAAAGTACTCATGGTATTATTAGGAACAACTTTATCAACATGATAAATTCCCATTGTTGCCTGCAATTGAAAGCATAATATCCAGACCAAATCTGTTGTGGTTTATACTTTAAACCACACAATATTAGTAATTATTACCCTATATGTGACATCTCATTATTTTTATTCAACCTGTTTTATGTCACATTTCTGGATCAGGTGGGATTTGAATCTAGACCTTCCAACCTAAAGGTAGGTCAATACCACACCATGAGATTCTCATTATTGTAACCTCTACAATATATGATCTTACCCAAATTAAACTTCTGTAATACCTGCTTATAGGCTACATTTAACTTCCACAGTTTACCCAATCCTACCCAATTTGTAAAAGCTGCAATACCTGACCTTATTCAACATCTTATTTCTGACATATCACATCTTACCGACTTGTAATTCCTATAATATTCAAATTAACATGTAATCAATGTGTAACCTGTGCAATAACTGTGCACATATTTGATGTATAATGCATTCTATGGGAGTGTTGGATCAATTATGCACAGATACTGTAATGATGGACCACTAATGCATTTTGTCTGGCAGAATGCAAACTATCAATGCAAGTCGTTGTGTACTAATGGACTGCATCATCTATGTTGTTGCATTTCTATGGTTGCATTCTGTTATTTTGTGGAAGCACTATGTGAAGGTCTGGTTTCTCTTCATTTGAGAAAAAGAAGTTGAGAGTACATAGCATAGCAAGACAAAGAGTTCTAAAAAGAAAACACAAGGAATAAAGTATTGAGAAATACATACAATCAGCAAATAATAGTTGTCTTGCATCTCAACAGCTTTCACTCTGTGGACTATGTGGGAATTTCAACAGTGATGTAGGTGATGATTTTATAACTCGCAGCCAATACTTGGCCTCCAATGCATTAGAATTTGCAAATACTTGGAAGGAAGAGCCTTTATGTCAAGATGTGACTGAAATTCTGCATCCATGTGAGCTAAATCCATATCATTTGGCCTGGGCAGAGAAACAATGTCACATAATTCACAGCAGTATCTTTGAACCATGTCACAATCTGGTGAGTATTTTTCATATGATTACAATATGGTTCAGTATTTCAAGTCAGTGAATAATTAGAGAGATTAACAAAACATGAAGCATGCCTGTTAGTTCTTTTAAGCAAATGGCTATTAGATTTACGAGTTAAAATAGAAAAGAAATGCCATCCCTGTATCAAAATTAAACAAGCATATTAACAGAACTCTGAGCAAATCAGGGAATTAGAGAGATTGCTCTCGACCCATTCATTTTCAATCCAACCTTTCCCCATTTTAGGTGTAAACTAGACTAGAACTGCACAGTTGAAAATATGGCAGCATTCAGTCATGCTGTATATGAGGATCCTGTATAGTCTGTGCCCACTTGTATTTGTTTTAGGCAGATTCTGGTTTACAGGTTTCCAAAATATATTATGTGCACACTTGAGAGGATGTGGGTATAACTCTGGGTGGTCTAGAGGGCAATGGTTTAGATGAAAATAAGCTCCAATACAGACATGTAAATTTTTTTCACATGTTTATTAAGTCAGTAATTATCATTACATCTGCATATTATCCAGAAAGAGAAAAAAATGTTACTTGGAAATGAACATATTGATCACATTGGAACTGCATTTTCAATTATACAGGATGATTCAGACCATGGTGTGTCATTTGTAAATTTTACTGTTTTCTTTCAGAAGATGAAAAGTTTAGGAATCCTGAGGGGGGGTTGCATAAGAATGGTGGGAGAATAAAAATGTGAGCCTCAGAGGGAGCAATACAAGAAATGTGAGAGGGTAACAAAGAAAGATGATTGAGAGGATAAGAATGACCTGAAGAACAAGAAGTCAAAGAATAGTGATTGGTAAAATTGAGTTTCAGAGGGAACTGTGCAAGAATCATGAAAGAATAAAGGGGAACCTGAGAGGGAGAAGTGCAGTGAGAGAATAAAAGGGAGAATAAATGATGAAAGAAAGCCCGAGAGCAGTGAAAGAATAGTGAGATGATCAAATCGAACTTGAAAGGGTACGTTGCAAGAACAGTGAGGAGGAGCAATGAAAGAATAAGGAGAGGATCAAATTAAGCCTGTAAGACAGTAATGGAAGAGTATTGCAAGGATAAAAGGGAGCTAGAGAGAGTAAATGTTCTAAAGGAAATCAAAATTTATTGATTGGTTGATATTTTTCTCTTTCTATCTCCCTAAACAATGATTTTAGTTCAAAGACCATGGAGCAGGTCAAGAGGTATTCATGAATACTTTAAACAAATTACTAACTTTGATTTTTCTTAACACAGAAATGTAAAGATCCCTTTACATCAGTAAATTTCTGTCTCATTGTTCCATTTTGTAGAAATGGAATGAAAAGGAGGTCCCAGCACACAACCAGGTTCCAAGAGTCTTAGACAAACAAGGACTGGGCATTCTTCTAGTGTTGTTGTTTTTAACAAGCATCTCTGGAGCATTGGGAATTGAATCCCATTCTTTTGCATCCCAAAAGCCCTGACATAGATTTTTTACATCATGAATGGGCATCTATGTCTTGTATTTTCAATTCCTGCAATTTGTGGGAACTCCAGAACACCATTCTATGTGTCTAATGTGACTACCATGGGCTTGAGCTCATGATTTTCAAATTTCAGGTGCAGCTGGAGACGCAGTGAAGGATGGAGTTTCCTCTATCATATATTCCAGAATGTAGTTGTTATATGCTGAATCATCACTGCAATAGTAATAGACACACCAGGTAGATTACTGCCATCATCCTCCTTTTATGTTGGGATCTAAATGGCCTCACTGATCTAGTGCGGTAAAGAATAACTCACTTGGTATCTAATAGGAAGAGGCTATTATATTAATAAAGATGTAGTTTATTGCATGATAGCAATCATGGGCATGGATGGGATTTATGGGGCTGGTGTATCATAGCTATTACCGAAATGTGGCTGAGGGAAAATAACTGGCAGTGTAATATTCTGGAATTTGGATGCTATAGGCAGGATAGAAAGTGAGGTAAGAGAGGAGGAGGAGGAGTGTTGTTGATTAGGGACAATATTGCTGTGCTATTTAAAGAGGGTATTCATGGGGAATCATCCAATGAGGCTGTATGGGCAGAACCAAGAAATAAAAAGGGATGAACCTTGATGGGATTGCACTACAGACCACCCCCCTCCACTAGTCAGCAGGAAATTGAGGAGTGAATATATAGGGAGATCTTAGATATCAGTAAGAATAATAGGCTTTTAATGGTAGACGATTTGACCTTTCCAAACACAGACTGGGACTGCCTTAGTGTAAAGGGCATGGATGGGGAAGAATTTGTTAAGGCAGGGCAAGTGACTGGAGGTGTTAGTAGGGGAGCACTTTGAGACCAGTGATCATAATTCTACTAGTTTTAAAATAGTTATGGAAAAGGATAAGTCTGATCTAAGCGTTAAAGTTCTACTTTAGACAGTATTAGACAGGAACTTTCAAAGTTGATTGGTAGAAGCTGTTCGCAGGTAAAGGGATAGCTGGCAAGTGGAATGCTTTCAAAAATGAGTTACTTAAAGTTCAGAGACTGTTAATGTAAAGGGCAGGGCTAGTTGGTATAAGAAATTCTGGATGACTAGGGATATTGAGGCTCTGGTCAAGAAAAAGAAGGAGATGTAATCACGTGTAAAGTACAGGAATCAAGTGAATCCCTGGAGGGGTACAGGGGAAGTAGAAGGATACTTAAGAGGAAACCAGGAGGGCAAAAAGAGGACATGAGATAACTTTGGCAAATAAGTTTAAGGAGAATCCTAAGAGATTCTACAAGTACATTAAGGGGAATACAGTAAGTAGGGAGGAAATAAGGCCCCTTAAAGATCAACAAAGTCATCTATGTGTAGAACTACAGGAGATGGAAGAGATGCTAAATGAATATTTTGTATCAGTATTTATTGTGGAGAAAGGCATGGAAGTGAGGAAACTCGGAGAAATGAATAGGGATGTTTTGCAAATAGTCTATGTCAGAGAAGAGGAAGTGCAGGAGGTGTTAAAATGCATACAGGTAGATAAATCCCTGGGATCTCATCATGTGTATCCCAGAACACTATGTGAAGCTAGGGAAGAATTTGCAGGGCCCCTTGCAGAGATATCTTCATAGAATCCCTTCAGTGTGGAACAAAGGCAATTTGGCCCATCAAGTCCACATTGACCCTCTGAAGAGTATCCCATTCAGTTCCACCACCCAATCCTGGAAACCTGAATTTTTTGAAGAGATGACAAAGAAGATAGATGAAGACAAAATGGTAGATATTGTCTATATGAATTTTAGTAAGGCCTTCAATAAGGTTCTGCATGGCCGTCTGAATAATCACATGGGATCTAGGAAGAGCTAGCCAATTGGATGTACAATTGTTGTGACATTAGGAGACCAAGGTTAGTGGTAGAGGGTTCATATTCGGACCAGTAGAGTGCCACAATGATCAGTTCTGGGTCCACTGTTCATCATTTATATGAATGATTTATATGAGAATGTAGGAGGCATGGTTAGTGAGTCTGCAGATGATACCAAAATTGGAGATATAATGGACAGAGAAGAGGGTTATCTAAGAACTGACTTGAATTGAATTTATTGTCACGTGTACCGAGGCGTGGTGAAAAGCTTTGTCTTGCGAGCAATACGGGCAGACCACAGAGTTAAGTAACATAGATAAGTAAATAATAGGTAAATAGCGGCAAAAACAAAAACACAGGACAGGCAAATGTTAAGAGTTTGTTTCTTGATCAGCTGGGCCAATGGGCCGAGGAATGGCAGATAGAGTTTAATTTAGATAAATGCAAGGTTTTGCATTTTGGTAAGTCAAACCAGGGCAGGACTTACACAGTTAATGCTAGGGCTCTGAGGGCTGTTGTTGAACAGAATGACCTAGGGGTACATAGTTCGTTGCAAGTAGTCGATAGAATGGTGAAAAAGACATTTGGGACATTGGCATTCATTAATCAGAGCATTAAGTATCGGAACTAGGGTGTCATTTTGCAGCTGTACAAGACATTGGTGAGACCACTTTTAGAGTACTATGTACAATACTGGTCGCCCTGTTATAGGAAGGATGCTGTTAAGTTGGAAGGAGTGCAGAAAAAATTACAAGAATATTGTTAGGACTGGAGAGTTTGATTTATAAGGAGAGGCTGGAGAAGCTGGGATTTTCTTCCCTGGAACATTGGAGGCTGAGGGGTGACCTTGTAGAGGTTTATAAAATCATGAGGGGCATAGATAAGGAAAATAGCCAAGGCTTTTTCCCCAGAATAGGGGAGTCCAAAACTAGAGGGCATGGTTACAAGGTGAAAGGGGGAATATTTAAAAGAGACCCAAAGGGCAACATTTTTCACACAGAGGGCTGGTCCATATATGGACCGAGCTGCCAGAGGAAGTGATAGAGTCAAAGTTTAAAAGATATTTGGACAGGTGCATGGATACGAAAGGTTTAGAGGGATATGGGCCAAACACAACAAATGGGACAAGTTCAGTTTACAAAACCTGGATGGCATGGATGAGTTGAGCCGAAGTCTGTTTCCATGCTCTGTGACACTATCATGAAGAGAATGTGGTGGTTGGCATTTATGTGAATAATATGGGAACATTTGAGAAGGTACAAAGGCAGCTAAACAAAATTGAAACTTATGGAATAGGAGGTTGAGTGTCCAACGACATAAAAATATTGGCTGAAGAACAGAAAGCAGCAAATCACCATCACTATTTCTGTCCCACCAACAGGACAGATGCAGCAGAATTGGCACTGTTGAGAGGGAATTGCCTTGGGAGTCCTTAACATTGACTTTAGACTCCATAAAGTCTCATAATATTAAGTCAAAAATGCAAAGAAGCCTCCTGCTGAATATCATTTACTGCCCCTCTCCCACGTGATTAATCAGTTCTTCCCCATGTTTAAACACTTGGAGAAAGCGCGGAGGATGGCAGGAGGTCAAAATATTCACTGGAAAATGGGCTTCAATGTCCATTGCCAAGAGTAATTTGACAGCACCACAAATGATTGAGCTGGTCCAGTCCTAAAAGGCTCAGTTGCAAGACTGGCAGCTGATGAGGCAACCAACAAATAGGACCCCATCCTCACCAATCCACCTGTTGCAGGTACATCTGTCCATGACAGTGTTGGTAGGAAGGATCACAACACGTGGAGATGAAGGTCTGCTTTCTTGTTGAGGATAGCGTCTATTCAGCCATGTGACATTATCACTGTGTAAAATGAGATTGATTTCAAACAGATTTATCACCTCAAGTCTGAGCATCCACAAGGTGTTATGATCTATCAGCAACAGTGGCAGAATTGTATTCAACTACAATCTGCAAGCTCTCGTATGCCTCACTTACTATTACTATCAAGCCAGGGATTAAAATCTAAAAGTACTGTGGATTCTGTAAATCAGAAACAAAGGGTGGCACGGTAGCTCAGTGATTAGCACTGCTGCCTCACAGTGCCAGGAACCTGGGTTTGATTCCTGCTTTGGGTGACTGTGCGGAGTTTGCACATTCTCCCCGTGTCTATGTGGGTTTCCTCCGTGTTCTCCAGTTTCCTCGCACAATCCAAAGATGTGCAGGTCAGGTGAGTTGGCCCTGTAAATTGCCCATAGTGTTAAGTGCATTAGTCAGGGGTAAAATAGGGTAAGGGAATGAGTCTGGGTGGGTTACTCTTTGGAGGATCGGTGTGGACTTGTTGGGTGGAGGGCCTGTTTCCATATGTGGATCTGGCAGCATCTACAAAGAGAAATTAAAGTTAACGGTTTGGAACCCAGTTCTGAGGAAGGGTCACCCAAAACATAAACTTTGCTTTCTCTTCACAGATGCTGCCAGACCTGCTGAGCTTTTGCAGCAATTTCTGTTTTCGTTGTTGTAGATAGATCTGCAGATATAGAACATGCATTGATTGGACCCGCTGAACAGGGTGTACAATGTCAATGGACTAGGAGAGACTGTGAATAGGATTAGATGCATACTGGAACAGGTTGATGAGGGGCATGCAAATTCTAGAGCACAAACCTCAGGTACAATTACCAGAATATTGTTGGAACCCATTTCCTATTTTTCCTATATGTCTCCAGTTTCTGATATTATGTGGAGTGAATCAAATAGGTTGAAGGCAAGCATCTATGATACTGGGGACCAACAGAGGAAGCAAAGGCAGATCATCAGGGATTAACCCTTGTTCAATGAAGAGTATGGGAGGACGTGCCAAGAGCAGTACCAGGCATACGTAAAAATAAGCTGTCATTCTACCAAATATACAAGGAAACTACTTGCAAAACAGACAGCATAAACAACAAGTGGCAGACAGAACTAAACAATCTCACATCATCAGTGGTAGTGAACAATCAAATAATGCAGGGGAGTAGAAAGCTCTACAAATATCCCCATCCTCAATGATGAGGAAGCCCAACACACCAGTGCTGAAGAGAAGATCAAAGCATTTGCAACAATCTTCAACCAGAAGTGCCGAGTGGATGATCTACCTTTGCTTCCTCTGTTGGTCTCCAGTATCATATATGCCTGTCTTCTACCGATTTGATACACTCCATGTGATATCAGAAACTGGAGATATATAAGACCAATAGAAAATTTGTGCTACAGAATTTGTTATGCCCCCAGCCAACCTGTTATAGTATGCTACAACACTTGCATCTAATCCTACTCATGATCTCTTCCAGTACATTGACCCTGTACACTCTGTTCAAAGGATTTAATTGATATGTCTGCAGATCTATCTACAAACAGGGTTATGTTTACATCTTCTAACTCATTTTTCCTGAGAGTGCCCAGGTTTATGCATCCATCTTTCATAGACAAGTATGGACTGCTTCAGTGGCATATTTCCTTCCTTCCAGCAATAAGTCCTCTCCTGATTAACCCTGGAGTCAAAGATTATTATAACTCATTTGTCTTTTAGTATTAACACAACTTCCCTTGATTTAAGACAGGTTTCAGCTTCCCTGCATTAAGCAATTCTACTATTCTGTGTTTAAAAGCAAAATACTACAGATGCTGGGAATCTGAAATAAAAACAGAAAGTGCTTGAAAAACTTAACTGGTCTGGCAGTATCTGTTAATTAACAAACAAAGTTTTCAGGCTCATGTGGCTCTTCTTCAAAACTGCCGGATTCAGAAAATGATGTGTTTTGTGTGCACCATCAACTCCCTTGTCATTACAATGGATTTGCAGAATGCGCAGAATGCACAATCAATTTCTACTCCACATTAGGGCACCCTGTTCACCATGGGAGATTGCTTTGTTGAAATGCACCTGATGAGCCTCACCCAATTATTATGTTCCTGTGCTATTACAGTGCTGTAAAGTCCTCCCACATTGCAGGTACACAAGTGGAATGGATTTGCCGTACAAGATAACCCCCATGCTGATGCTTCGATGAGTACCTGTTTCAGTGCTATATAGACTAATTCTGTTCCTATCCCCCAAATTATCTGATCGTGCAATGCTTTCCCCTCCTTTAGTCAGTTCTTACATCAGTGAGTTATTTTAGCAAAGTCCTCCACCAATGTCCGAGAAGAGCGAATCAGTCCGTTGACATTTCTCACCTCTCAGACATCCACAGGTCTTAGCATTTTCTCTGTAGCTTTATCCAAGCTGCAGGAAAATTCTTGTTTGCCTTGTGTAGGAGCATAATCCCTGACTGGGAACAAAGACTCAGGAGGCAGACAGAATTCAGGGCAGACTTTATTCAAGCAACAACTGGTTAATGCAGGGAGAGGACCAAAGATCTCCCCTGAATCTGGTCTTGGCATGAGAACCCATTTGTTCACTGAATCTATGGCTTAGATCAGAAGAGAGATCAAAGATGCTATCTGATTTTTATGGTGGAAAAGAATATTTTTATACATTTTGTGTTATAATGTGGTTACTGTGCCCTCCTCCTTTTTCTATACAACCAATCCTGTGAAACACCTGATCAATGATGGATATTCTATGGACAATCCTAGGTTCCCATGATTTTCATGATGCCTAAAAGTCATTGTAATCCCAAGGCCTTAGGATCTTTCTATATAATTTACTGATTCACATTCCAAAGTTTTATAATTACTTCTCCTGTTTTAGCTCATGAGACAAGATATGCTAGGCAGCTCTCTAATGTTTTCCCCAAATGCTTTTATTGTACTTTGGTTAAATATGTGTGTGTGTCTACAATTATGCTGAAATCTATCTCTGTGATTATTTAAAGAATCTTTAACTAGAACCTATTTCTTAATATTGAAAGTAGTTTCAAAGAAACATCTAATTTCTGCGAGATAACCTTACCTGCTGTTTTTCTGGCTGCAAGATGCTTAACTAACACTGTTTACCTAATGGGACAACAGCCTTTTCTAAATGAGACTGGAATTAATTACTTACTGTAGTTTAATGATTCTTCAAAGTTTTTCTTTTATGAGCCACAATTCCATGATTTCATCTGTGTTTGTTAAAAATCTTCAAATTGCTTGTCCTAGAATATTTTCTTATCAAGGCTTGTAACTTGTCGTTCAGACAATGTTCCCTTTTGCCTCAGAATACCCCCTTCTCAAAGGCACTATTGCTTCACTTAAAAGCTGAAACAGGCTTATTAATTCTGTGTTATTCAATTTGTTAGCAACAATTGGTCAATCATCTTGTGTCTAAATGTTGAAGCAGGCTTTTTTTTAAAATTCAGGCAAATTTGTGTCTCTTAAAAACAGGCAGCTAAAATATCTTGTGATGCTTCAGAGCACAAATACTGAACTTCCCATTCCCTATCTTTTGTTGGGCTGGCTTTAAACCCAGCTACTTCAGCAAAGCTCCTTTGTGTTCTTTAGCAATTTCTAAAGGACACATAAATTGAATCACGCTGTTACCCCTAGCCACATTCACATATCCCCCATCGCTCAGTGAAAAGTAATTGGGCTGCAGCAGGCAAGTCAATATTGTCAGTGTATTATTGTGAAAACAAACATTAGTACATTAGAAACCTCATCCAGCAAAATAATCTAATAGCCATTTGCAATGTCTAGTCGTGAAAAAGTCATATGTCAAAATACTGACAGGGCTAGATATTTTTGGACAGCTCCTCTTTAAAATTGTATGGTCAATAACTGGCTGTTAGATCCCATCAGGTTTCCAGTTGGTCCAAACTGGGGATTTAGTCATGGATTGCATCAGCCTGACTATTCCATCCCACTCAAGATTCTATCTGACATTCGTTTTGTTAATGTCTGAACCAACTGCAGTTTGTGCACTGCTCAATCAATTGTTGGTCTTTTCATGGTCTTTTACATTCTTTAGCTAAATGACCTTCCTTACTTCACTTAAAAAATCCCTTCCATGTATTCACAGCCACAGTGGTACAGATATATTCCCAATGTGTGCGTCTCCAGTCCAGTATCCCATTACATACCATCCCATGTAATTTCCACCAGAAGAGAAACCCACATAAGGTCCTTCTGGTGTTCTAGTCTAGATCTCACCTTTAGCATCATTAAAAATATTTTGTCATCCACTGTGGCTTCTGCTACCCTGAAAACTGTATGTACTCTGCCCATTTCCAATCTGCACAATCTAATACTGACCCACGGTTTCTCTGGATACCTGACATTATGCATTCCCAATTTGTTTCCACTTCATCTCGAGTGTTTCTAATATTTGTCTCAAATTGCATGTTAAGTTGTGCATCCATTATCAATTGAGAATATCCTGGAGATTGGCCTAGTCCCCACTTTTTATCTCCTATGTCTTTGGTTGCATTGCATGAACTCTTGCGTTTCATGTAGCATAGTCCAGAATTCCAAATTATTAATCTGGAGTTTAGGTCTTAGTCAGTCCTCCAGCAACACCTGTCATTCTGCATTTTTTACTGTCATTTCACTATGTACCTTATGATGGAGTCCTCCAACCACAAAGAAAGGTCTATAATGCCCCCGTCTTCTTTCCTGGCTGCAGTTTATTGTTATTTTTCTCATACTCAGTGCAGATACCAACAGCACAGTGCTTTACTTCAGCCCCTATTGTGGTGCCAACTGATTGGATTTTGCTCACTTATGGCCCTAGTACCACCAGTGTGGATTCTGACCTTTGCTGGTAAACTCTCTCTTTCAGCACTTCCTCTACTGACTATTCCTTCAGATCCTTTGCTATTTGACAAGATCTTCCTTGGGTCAGGTTACTACACCATCTATGACTGATAAGAAATACTCACATATTTTGCATTGCGACTCCATTGGTTCAAGATGAGTATCCTGTTTGTGATGCTAAATTTTGTGGTTATTTCAAATGATTGACCACAGGAGTCTTGAGTACAGGTTTATGATTTTGTTTCAGGCATACATAGAAATAGTCGATCTTAGACACAGAGAAGCCAGAGAATCTCAGCGTGTCTGGCAGTATCAGTGAAGAGAGTCTGCTTTGACTCTTCCTGAGCGCTAACTATTGTATTCTTCCATGAAGAATAGAAGGATACAGCACAGTACAGGCCCTTTGGCCCTTGATGTTGTGTCGACCTTTTATCCTACTCTGAGATCAAACTAATCTACATACCCTACCATTTACTATCATCTATGTGCCTATTTAAGAGTCGCTTAAATGTACCTAATGTATCTGACTCAACTACCAACACTGGCAATGCATTCCACGCACCCAGCACTCTCTGTGTAAAGAACCAACCTCTGACATCTCCCCTAACCCTTCCTCCAATCACCTTAACATTATGCCCCTTGTGATAGGCATTTCTGCCCAGGGGAAATGTCTCTGGCTATGCCTTTCATCACCTTGTGCACCTCGACCAAGTCACCTCTGACTTTTCTTTGCTCCAATGAGAAAAGCCCTAGCTCCCTCAACCTTTCTAAATAAGACATGCCCTCCAGTGCAGGGCAGCATCCTGGTAAATCTCCTCTACATCCTCTCTAAAGCTTCCACATCCTTCCTATAATGAGATGACCCAAAACTGAACATAATATTCCAAGTGTGGTCTAACCAGGGCTCTGTAGAGCTGCATTGTGACCCTGCAGTCCTTAAACTCAATCCCCGTACTAATGAAAGCCAACACACCAAATTTAAGAAAGGTGGTAAGGAAAAGCCAGGGAACTATAGACCGGTGAGCCTGACATCAGTGGTGGGCAAGTTGTTGGAGGGAATCCTGAGGGACAAGAATAAATGGTTAGCAAGGTTAGATTATATGGAATACAGGGAGAACTAGCCATTTGGATACAGAACTGACTCAAATAGAAGTCAGAGGGTCGTGATGGAAGGTTGCTTTTCAGACTGGAGGCCTGTGATCAGTGGAGTGCCACAAGGATCAGTGCTGGGTTCACTACTTTTCGTCATTTATATAAATGATTGGGATGGATAGGAAGTATAGTTATAGTAAGTTTGCAGGTGACACCAAAATTGGAGGTGTAGTGAACAGCAAAGAAGGTTACTTCTGATTACAACAGGATCTTCACCAGATGGGCCAGTGGGTTGAGGAGTGACAAATAGAGTTTAATTTAGATAACTGCGAGGTGCTGCATTTTGGAAAAGCGAATCAGAGCAGGACTTATTACACTTAATGGTAAGGTCCTAGGGAGTGTTGCTGAACAAAAAGACCTTGGAATTCATAGTTTCTTGAAAGTAGAGTTGCAAGTAGATCAGACAGTGAAGAAGGCATTTGGTATGTTTTCCTTTATTCGTCAGAGCATTAAGTATAGGACATTTAAGAGACTGTTGGACATGCATATGGTCACAGAAATTTGAGGGTGCATACATGAAGATCAATGGTCGGCACAACATCGTGGGCTGAAGGGCCTGTCCTGTGCTGTACTGTTCTATGTACTATAGGAGTTGGGAGATTATGTTGCAGCTGTGCAAGACATTCGTTAGGCCACTTTTGGAATATTGTGTACGATTCTGGTCTCCTTCCTATTGGAAGAATGTTGTGAAACTTGAAAGGTTCAGAAAAGATTTACAAGGATGTTGCCAAGGTTGGAGGATTTGAGCTATAGGGAGAGGCTGAATAGTCTGGTGCTGTTTTCCCTGAAGCATTGGAGGCTGAGGGGTGACCTTTATAGAGGTTTATAAAATCATGGATGAGGTAAATCGACAAGATGTTTTCCCTGGGGTGTGGGTGTCCAGAACTAAAGGGCATAGGTTTAGGGTGAGAGAGGAAAGATATAAAAGGGTACTAAGGGGCAAATTTTTCATGCAAAGGGTGGTGAATGTATGGAATGAACTGCCAGAGGAAGTGGTGGAGGCTGGTACAGCATTTAAAAGCTATCTGGATTGGTATATGAATAGGAAAGGTTTAGAGGGATTTGGGCCAAGTGCTAGCAAATGGGACTAGATTAGGTTAGCATATCTGGTCAGCATGGGCAGGTTGGACTGAAGGGTCTGTTTCTGTGCTGCATATCTCTGTTATTCTATGAATCTACACAACTTCTTAATTACCCTATCAACTTGAGTGGCAACTTTGAGGGATCTATGAATATGGACTCCAAGATCTCTCTGTTGCTCCACATTGCTACGAATCCTCCCTTTAACCCTGTATTCTGCATTCAAATTTGACCTTCCAAAATAAGTCACTTCACACTTCTCCAGGTTGAACTCCATCTGCCACTTATCAGCCCAGTTCTACATCTGTCAACGTCCCGTTGCGGCCTACAACAACTCTCCAAACTATCCTCCACTCCACCAACATTTGTTTCATCAGCAAACTTACTAACCCAAACTTCCACTTCCTCATCCAAGTCATTTATAAAAATCACAAAGAGCAGAGATCCTTGCGGAACACCACTGGTCATTTATCTCCAGGCTGAATACTTTCTACTTATTACAACTCTCGGTCTTCTATGGGCCAGCCAATTCTGCATCCAGACAGCTAATTTCCTGTATCCCATGCCTCCTTACTTTCTGAATGAGCCTACCATGGGGAACCTTATCAAACACCTTGCTAAAATCCATGAATCACCACAACACTGCTCTACCTTCATCAATGTGTTTTGTCATATCCTCAAAGAATTCAGTAAGGCTGGTGAGGCATGACCTGCCCCTTACAAAGCCATGCTGAGTATATCTCATCAAACTATGGTTTTCCAAGTAATCATAAATCGTGCCTCTCAGAATCCTCTCCAATAATTTGCCCACCACATACGTAAGTCTGATTGGTCTATATTTTCCAGGATTGTCACTATTCCTTTTCTTGAACAAGGGAATAACATTTGTCACCCTCCAATCATCTTTATGAATATATCTTGAAGTAGCAGAACAAAACCCTGTCAAATGTAAGAAATCAATTGTTTTTATTCATACCTAATCACACACACAGTTTATTATTTAAATCCAATTTTGTCAATACATAATCATGTCTCAAGTGTCAGGCAAATATCTTTATTTACCCAAGCAGAAACCACTCAATGAAGTTAGACTGTACTCTTTTATTGTTTAGTATCTACTTATCCTCATCCCATACTTTCTGCTGATATCAGCCTTTGTGGCCTGCAAGATTCAGCTTGAGAATTGGTTATACGTGAACATAGGAATCCTTATTTAACTTTTATGGTCCCTTACAGTCTATTTAATTCTTACAGCTCTAACACAGTGCTCTTTCATTAAAGCCTCTGCATTCTCCAAGTGTGGCTGTATTTTCTTACTTTTGCTAGCCCATATTTTTCCCTCAATCATTCTTATCCACTCCTGAATGAAATTTTATGCTTGGAGTACAAAGCTTGCCTTTTTATTCCTTCTACAGCAGATGCTGACTCTTTCTGTCAATAATCATGTTTCAGCTACTGACTGTTTATGTCTTCTCAAAGTGTGATTGCTCTCAAACTGGTAAATTCACTGATTTGATCCTTATTTATTTTCTTCTGAGTTTTTAGATTTATTTTTCGTGATGGGGGTCCGATTTTCATTGCTGCACCTTGTGGTATTTGCCACCACTACTATTTTGTCATATCGAGTAAAGGATCTTTGAAATAATTCTCCTTTGTCTTTGTTTTGTCTTGGTCCAACTAGTGATAATTAATGGTAGAAGGTGCAACACTATGGAGTATCCACAGAAATGTACTGTTGTTTGATAACAAGCAGATTTATTACATTATAGCAGTTATTACAACTAGATTTGGTCAGGCAAAATTCTTGCAAACTGAGAATGTTGGTATGAATACATCTGTCCCATCTAAAAGTTAGACTAGATCTCCTTGACTCCAATCAGAGACTATGTGTAACATCAGTTGAATGGGTGGAGCCAGTGTAACATGAACATTGTTCATCTCAATCCTTGTGGAACAACAGACACCTCGGAAGTAATTTGTGATGTTGATTAGAGCATTTTCATATTGTGGTACGAGTGAAAATTTGATTGAAAGGATTCAAACAGTTAGTGTGTAGAGGATGGGAATGAATTTGGACAACACATTTAAGGACTTTGTAAAGGGAAAGCATGTTTGGAGATTAGATAATAGTTTGCAAGGATGGTGGGTCAAGGATTTGTTTTGGGGAGGAGGGTAACATCAGATTTAAAGATGAGTAAAACAGCATCCTGAGAGAATTATTATTGTAGTGAAGGAAGCAACAGCTAATTTTCATAGGAACAACAGTAGGTCATTCAGCTGACAAGTGGAGCCCTAACGTACTAACATACTGTATATCTTATGTAAAATGTCACTTGATATTCATCACATAAATTCCTTTTTTTGCTGACAGGTTTATCGAGTTCCATATTATGAAAGCTGTGTACAAACTACATGTGGTTGTGACATATTTGGAGATTGCGACTGCATGTGTGGTGCTGTTGCTGTCTATGCCAAAGCCTGCATAGATGCTGGAGTCTGTATCAATTGGAGAAGCCTTAACTTTTGTGGTAAGTTATTGAATTACAGAAGGTTTTGCAGGGAGTGTACTAACATTGCTTTTATTTAAATGAGTAATTCCTTTAGAATTCTGAATTCTTGAAAGAAAATTTGCATTTCAAATTTTGTACTAGTAATCCACAGAAGCCATAATAATTGACTTACACAGAAATTTCCATTATTTTAATTTAATTTACAGTTCATTTCTTTTATACCTTCAAATTTTTAGCTATAATCTCTCATCTGTATTCATTCAATGTATTTTGTTTTTGGGGAAGCCAACACTGATCATGAATGTTGTAAATGGTTTTACAGATTAATTTCAGTGAATTTATTGACATATGCTGCACTAGTACTTTTTTTACCTTCATGTCAATGAACAGTCTTTAGCTGTATTATCAGTGAATTTTCTTATGTTCTGTGGTTCATTTCCATTTGTTACTCCTAAAACAATGAAAGAATCTATGTAATATCCAACAAGACCAGAACAGCATCCAAATTTCAGCTGATAAGTGTAAAGCAACATTCAAAACATGCATAGCAAGCAATTATCATCTTCAACAATAGAGAACCAAACTGTACTAAGTTATAGGACTAGCACTGAGTCTTCCACTATCAACCCTACTGAATTAGTCAGATGAATACGGTGACTACAAGAACAATAAGAGTCTGGATATCCTACCAAACCTCCACAAAATATATCTATCGTCTACAAGGTAGAGTCAACAGTGCTATGGAATATGCTTATTTTTCTGCATGAGTGAAGGTTCAGCACACTGAAGAAGTTCAACAACATCCAGGACAAAGGAGCCTGCTTGACTGGCTAACACCTACCAAGTTAGAAGTTTATTCTCTGTCGCACACTACACCATGGAAACTGACACAGCACCACAGTTATATGTAGCATCTTGAAGATTACACTGCAGAAATTGCTAGAATGTTCTAAATCCCTGAACTCCTCCACCTAGAAGGTCAAGGCACCAGACACATGAACCAAGTTTAACAGAGGCAACTAGGATCTCCCAACTGGCTGGACGAATGATAGAGACCCACCTCACCTCTTTTAGGGAAGGCCTGCCACAATAAGTACCTCTCAAACACTTACATTGCAGGTAGCAGGCATCCGGATCAAAGACTACCTGCCATCCGATCAGAGGCCAGCAGCTCTGGTGGCACCGGTGTCTGCTGCTGGTTTGATGCTCACTGGAAACCACGGCATGTTGCTGGATCCCAGACTCAGGGAGAGTGGTAATAAGAGGGCTTTGTGGTATTGAGGGCACAGGAAGAAAGGAGATCCAGCATCTAGGTGGAGTTGGCTTTTATTGTGCCACCATAAGAAATAGGATCAGAAGTAGGCATTTTAGCCCCTTGAGCCAGCTGTGTCATTCATTAAGATCATGGCTGATCTGCATTCCTCGTGTCCAATTTTCTTCCCTTTCCTTGTAACCCTCAATTTCTCCTAATGATCAAAAATCTATCTATCTCAATCTTAGTTATACAGAAGGACTCTGACCCCACAGCTCTCTGTGGCATGGAGTTCCAAATACGCACAATCCTCTGAAAGAAGAAATTTCTTGTTATCTCTAGTCCTAAATTCATGCCTGAGACTTTGTCCTCTGGCCTTAGAGTCTCCCATGAGGGGAAACATCCTGTTAGCATTTACCCTGTCAAGTCCATTAACAATCCTATATATTTCAATGAGAAACAAGCACAAAATACCTCTTTGGAGGGTGATCCTCCAGGAGCTGGCAAACAACTTTGTACACCTACACTTATCTTATTTTTTACATGGTACGCCCACCATTTGGTAACTGTCAGTAGCTGCAGAACAAGCCCCAATATTTGCACATATGGGTCTGAACTTTTGGAGGGCAGGAAGACAATCCACAGGCTTTCTGTCTACTAACTTGATCATGTTGCAAGCAAGAAGGTAGCAGGGTGACCACAAGCTGAGCTTTTGCCTGAATTAATTACCCTCTGCCACAGAACTGATCAAAGGGATTGAGGGGATTAAATTCTCACCATTGCCAAACCATTACCTGTATGTGTTCTTCCAAATGACATACCATTCTGACGTGGCATTTGTTCAGCAAAAGCCTACTCACCAACACTCCTTTTGTGTGCCATCAGAGCTGCTCAACTCTTGACCTCTGCGAAACCTTGGTGCAAACACAGACAAAAAAGCCAAGCTCCTAAAGTGACCTGAGAGTGCCCAGCCTTGACATCAAGGTATTTTTTGACCAAATATGTCATCAAGGAGCCCCAGCATAATTGGAGTCAAAGGAAATTAGGGTGGGAATGCTTCTTTGACTGGAGGTATACTGAGCAATAAGGGACATGGTTGATCTCTTGGAGGTCCCAAGACATCACTATGGGAGTTACTCAGGATGGTGATCTAAGCTCAACCATTTTCTGCTGTTCCATCATTCACTGATGGTGACATAATGTTAGCACTTTTCATGATTTTTCAAATACTGTCAATGTGTCCAATATGCATTAAGATCTGAATAATTGAACTATCTCCCCTGTCAACATGCTATAAGTTACCATTGACCAGAAACTGACCTGGACCAGTCATGTGAATATTGTGGTGACAAGAGCAAACAAGAAGCTAAGCATTCAGTGGTGAGTAACTCACTTCCTGACTCCTCAAATCCTGACCATCATCTACAAGGTACAAGTCAGGAGTGTGATGAAGTATCCACTACTCAACTGGATGAATGCAGCTCCAATAGACTCTTAGTAAGCTCAACACCATCCAGGACAACATCAGCTTATTGATTGACACTTCACCCACCTTCTTTAACATTCATTTCTTCCACCATCAATACACAGTGGCAGCATTATGTACTATCTACAAGACCCACAGCATCAACTCATCAAGACTCCTTCAACAGTAACTTCCAAATGTGCGCACTCTACTACCTAGAATGACAAGCACAGCATATGCATGGTATCACCACTGCCTGTAAGTTATTCTCCAAGCCAGATGTCATCTAGATTTGGAAATGTATTCCTGTTCCTCCTATATAAGACTTTGCATGTATGAATAGAACATGGACTGCAATGGTTCAAGAAGATAACTCACCACCATCTTCTCATTGGCAATTTTTGGTGGGCAAAAAATTCCAGTGCAGCCCACATTTTATGAATGGATAAAAAACAACTTCACACATAGAGCTTTGAAGTGAATAAAACTCTCATTATAAGTTGGAGCCTTTTTAGTGGAGTCCCAAAAGTAATTATGACACAATGCAATGCACTTTTAAGCCCAATAGTGTTTGGAATAAAGGACATCAATCAAAAAATGATAGGTAGCCTGGACTGAAACAATAGCACAGACTCTCTGCTAACTCCATACTGGGATCTACTGTTACAGGTTCATTTGTGTTCTGTTGTTGGGATATCATTAAGTGCCCTTTGTGTAAGATGCAATAACTAGCCATGCCATTCTTGTACCTTTATTTGTTATTCCATATGATGTAAGCACATCAATAATCAAATTCTGCCACAAACACAGCTGTATAAACGGCTGTGAAAATTAGAACCACACTCAAGTGTATTGTGAGTATCACCTGAGTTGGATTAAAAGAATGCACAAAACAGGTTACAGGTGAACAGTTTCAGTCTCCATCTCAGACCTGATTGTCTGCTTCCCTCAGAATTTCCAACCAGTTAAATTCACCCTCCCATATTAGTGACCAGCCACTAAACTTTTACCACATCCATACAGAAATACAATTGTCGTGCAAACACACTCCAGTGCACTTCGCACACAAATATTGATAAATTGAATGAATGAAGGAATAAATAAATGTTTCATCCGTGCACAATCAATTCATACTGCCAGAGACAGTTATCACCCGAAATAGTGATGCTAATATTTGATCTGATGTAAGAGCTCTATATTTGATATGCTGTTGTTTCTTCCAGCTGTGTACTGTGACTACTACAATACCCATCATCCAAAAAATAATCAGTCACAGTTTACTGAGAATGGCGATTATCCAAGTCATTATCAACCTTGTTCATGTCCTGAAAATTTGTGGGCCTTTCCAATGAACAATATGGAAGGTGAGTGGGAAAGTTTACCTGAAGGCCCAACTGGGAAATTTTAAATTGTGTTGATTAAAACATATATGAAAAGGGTCTCACGGCACAGTGGTAATATCTACCTCTGAGCCAGAAGGTTCAAGCCCCACATGCTCCAGAATTGTGTCATAACATCTCTGAAAGCTTTTTTAGAAAAATATGTTAAATAAAAAATGTTAAACTGAAATAAAAGGTCTTGTAGTATCCCTAAGGTCCAGGTTGAAGTCCAACCTGCTCCAGATGTATCATAATATGTTTGAACAGGTTGATTAAATATTTCTGAAATGAAGTGCAAATTTCATGAATCATGATCAAGATATGACCTGATATGATATAGTAACATTCCTTGATCATTTAATGCCCTCCAGGAAAAGGTTTCTATGGTCCCTATTTGGCTGAAATGGCCTTCTAAGCCATTCAGTTTCAAGAGTAACAAGGATGGGCAATAACTACTGGCATTTGCAAGTAATGCTCAGATTCAAAAAATGAATGATTTAAAAAGAATGAACTCAACAACCCTGCTTTAACACTGGTATATGAGGACTATGTTGATTGTAATAATATTACAACATAATCACATGATTGAGTAATTCTGAAATATCACAGTACTATTACAGATCTAATAAATATTTTTCTAAAATCCCAGCACTATCATATATTAGTGTGTTATTCGTGTGATATAAGTGTATTAATCCAAGGTCTGAGAGTTCCTAATGTCATAGCATAACTTTATTATAAATTAGAAGTGAAGATGTTTGCTCCTGGGTCTGGTTGCAGAATCCAGACATGTCAGTTTGATAAACAACTCCAAACGCAGGTGGCTTGTCATTTGGAGTCTTCATTCTGGATTGGTGGAAATCCCTGGGAGTTGGTGACACCAAACCCAAAACAGGAATGAAGGATGGGTAGTAGAAAGTGTGGACTGCAGACGTTGGAAATCAGAGTCAGGAGTGTGGTGCTGGAAAAGCACAGCAGGTCAGGCAGCATCCAAGGAGCAGGAGAATCGACATTTCAGGCATGAGGCCTTCATCAGGAATGAAGGATGCCCAAGTACACAGGGAGGCTTGGTAGATGCCCTTCCTCTATGCATTTGGAAAAACAATAAAAACAACAAAATAATAAAACAGCAACCCCCCACCCACTGTTTGTACACCTCATCCTCTGCAATTTCTTCATGAAACCCCACACGCTGTGCCTGCTCCCATGGCCCTCACACTCTATGTAACAATTTAAGAACTAGTACTCAACCCTCATGGCCTTTATAAGCTATGCACCACAACCCCCACCCCCATGTCCTTACACCTACCATGAAAAAACACACCACTGGCAGACCTCACAGTTCATGCAGCAGTTTAATAAAGTAAGATTCTAGGTATGTAGTTTAGTCTTTATTATGGAAGAAGACAGAGAGTTATGGTGAAGGTTGCCTTTTGGACTGGTGGCCTGTCACTGGCAGTACTCTGCAGGGCTTAGTCCTGGGTCCTCTTTTGTTTGTGATTTATATAAAAGATAAATATAATGAGAATATAGAAGGCATGGTTAGTAAGTTTGTAGATGACACCAAAATTAATGGCATAGTAAACAGTGAAAGTTTTCTAAGATTGCAAAGGGAACTTGATCAAATGGGTCAATGGGCTGAAAAATAGCAAATGGAGTTCAATCTGGATAAATGCGAGATAATGCATTTTGGTACAGCAAACAAGGATAGGACCTTAAGTAGTGTATAGAAGTGTAGGGTGGTTAAAGAGTGATTTGGCAGGCTTGCCTTCATTACTCAATCATTTTAGTATTAGAGTTGGGAAGTCAAGTTGAGATTGTACAGGACATTAGTGAGGCCTCTTCTGGAATACTGTGTCTAGTTCTGGTCACACAGTTATAGGAAGGATGTTATCAAGTGAGAGAGGGTTCAGAAGAGATTTATCAGAATGTTGCTGAGTATAGAAAGTTTGAGTTTTATCTATTACATTGTATAGTTTAATAGATAAATATTTCTCAGTACTCCATGCCTTAGATTGTATTAAATCTTTGCATTGACAGGTTGCTACAGATGTGCAACAAATGAGTATTATGATCACCACTTGCAATCATGCATGCCCTGTGGTAAGTAATTGTATTTTACATTAAAGCATTCCAATATGCTACTTCCCTCATTGAGTAGATTTAAACTTTGTGCATCTGAATGATACAGATTGGGATGGCCAAAATCTGATCAGCTAAATCCAATCCAGTTCAGGTGGTTTAAGTGTGCTACAATGACCTGCTGTTCTGGGTTAGTAAAAATAAATTGGTGAGGGTTTGGGTCCTGATCACTATCAATATTTCCTGTTGGAAAAGGGTAGACTTGCATATTGGCTGAACTCAATCAAACTTGGAGAAAGTGAGGACTGCAGATGCTGAAGATCAGAGTCGAGAATGTGGTGCTGGAAAAACACAGCAGGTCAGGCAGCATTCCGAGGAGCACGACAATTGATGTTTCGGGCATAAGCCTATCATCAGGAATCCTGATGAAGGCCTTATGCCCGAAACATCAATTCTCCTGCTCCTCAGATGCTGCCTGACCTGCTGTGTTTTTCTAGAACCACATTCCCAATCAAACTTGGCAGTATTTAAATAACCTGTCACAACATTATGCAATAGTTATGCTCTTCCCCAGGGGAGGGACTATGTTCCTATTCTATGTATCTGTTCTTCAGAGAAACTTACATAATTTACAAACGTCAACCTTTTGTCTTGTTTGTTAGAGCATTGAAGAGATTCAACTTGTCACTCTTTTCTTATGTGTATACTCATGCATTTCTGCATTGTTCTTGTAAATCTTCTCTACATCCTCTCCAGTGCACCTATATTCTTTTAATAATATGATGATTAACACCCATCCTGCACACAGTACTCTTAAGTGAGTTCTAACCAAGGTTTGATATAGGTTTGCATATCTTTCCTGTAGTGCAATTCTGACCCTCCGCTTTTTTTAAAGTCCTTATGACTTATGTTTGCATGTTCTGGGATGCATTTTTTCGTCTATCCTAGATGAAGATTTCCACCTTCCATGTAATAGGTGACCTTCCTTTTTTTTCCTACCAAATGTACTAACTCAAATTTATCATGTTGAAATTAATTAGCCAAATAAAGTGGGTGAGCTTGCAGCATGGATAGGTACCTGGGACTTCGATGTGGTGGCCATTTCGGAGACACGGATGTTGCAGGTTCCAGGGTTTAGATCTTTTATTAAGAACAGACAAGGTGGTAAAAGAGGGGGAGGTGTGGCCTTGTTAGTCAAGGACATTATAGCAGTGGCTGAAAGAACTTTTGACGAGAACTCGTCTACTGAGGTAATATGGGCTGAGGTTAGAAACAGGACAGGAGAGGTCACACTGCTTGGAGTTTTTATAGGCCTCCTCAGAGTTCCAGTGAGGTGGAAGAGAGGATTGGCAAAATTATTCTGGGTAGGAGTGAAAGGAACAGGGTGGTCATTATGGGGGACTTTAACTTCCCCAGCATTAATAGGAAATGCTCTAACTCTACTACGTCGGATGGATCAATTTTTGTCCAATGTGTACAGGAGGGTTCCCTGACACAGTATGTCGAAGGGCCGACAAGAGGGGAGACCACACTGGGTCTGGTGCTTGGTAATGAACCGGGCCTGGTGTTTGATTTAGTTGTAATGAGCACTTTGGAGAGAGTGACCATAATTCAGTTATGTTTAGTTTAGCAATGGAAAGGGATAGGTACATGTCATAGGTCAAGAGTTACCAATGAGGCAAGGGACAATTATAATGCGATTAGGCAAGAATTAGGATGCATAGAATGGGGTAGCAAAATGCAGGCGATGCAAACAATGGAAATGTGGAGCTGGTTTAAGGAACAGATATGCATGTCCTTGATAGGTATGTCCCTGTCAGGCAGGGAGGAAGTGATAAGGTAAGGGAACTGTGGTTTACCACAGAAATTGCATCTCTTGTTAAGCAGAAGAAGGAGGCTTATGTGTTGATGAGGCAAGATGGTTCAGATGAGGTGATGGAGAGTTACAGATCAGCTAGAAAGGAGTTAAAGAGAAAGTTAAGAAGAACAAAGACAGGACGCAAGCAGCCTTTAGCAAATAGAATAAAGGAGAACCCTAAAGCTTTCTATACATATCTGACAAATAAAAGGATGAGTAGGGTAGGAATAGGGCCAGTCAAAGACAAAAGTGGGAAGTTGAGTGTGGACCCTATGGCGATCGGAGAGGTGCTGAATGAGCACTTATCATCAGTTTCACTCAGGAAAAGGAGAATATTGTAGAGAAGAAGAATGAGGTACGAGATATGAGACTAGAAAGGGTTGAGGTTAGTTACGAACAAGTATTATTAATTCTAGAAGGAATGAAAGTAGACAAGTCCCCTGGGCCGGATGGGATTTATCCAAGGATTCTCTGGGAAGCTAGGGAGGAGATAACAGAGTCTTTGGCTTTGATATTTGAGTCATCATTGTTTACAGGTTTAGTACCAGAGGACTGGAGGATTGCAAATGTTGTGCCCTTGTTCAAAAAGGGTAGTAGAGATGATCCAGGTAATTATAGACCAGTGAGTCTTTCTTCTGTTGTAGGAAAGGCTTTGGAAAGGATTATAAGAGATAAGATTTATAATCATCTAGCAAGCAACAATTTAATTTCAGATAGTTAACATGGTTTCGTCAAGGGCAGGTCGAGTCACAAACATCATTGAGTTTTTTAAGAAAGTGACCAAACATGTAGATGAGGATAGAGCAGTTGATGTGGTACACATGGACTTTTGTAAAACCTTTGATAAGGTTCCACATGGTAGGCTGTTGGAGAAAATGCAGAGGTGTGACATTGAGGGTGATTTCGCAATTTGGATTAGAAACTGGCTTTCTGAAACAAGGCAGCGAGTGGTGGTTAATGGAAAATATTCAGTCTGGAGTCTGGTTACTAGTGGTGTGCCACAAGGATCTGTTTTGGGACCACTGCTGTTTGTCATTTTTATAAATGACTTAGACGCAGGCATAGGTGGATGGATTAGTAAATTTACAGATGACGCTAAAGTTGGTGGAGTAGTGGACAGTTTGGAAGAATGTTACAAGTTGCAGGAGGACTTGGATAAACTGCAGAATTGGGCTGAGAGGTGGCAAATGTAGTTCAATGCAGCTGAATGTGAGGTGATGCACTTTGGGAAGAATAACAGGAAGGTAGAGTACTGGGTCGATGGAAAGATTCTTGGTAGTGTGGATGTACAGAAGGATCTTGGAGTCCATGTACATAGATCCCTGAGAGTTGCCACCCAGGTTGATAGCGCTGTTAAGAAGGCATTCAGTGTGTTAGGTTTCATTGGTAGAGGGATTGCGTTCCAGAGCTGCAACTATACAAAACGCTAGTGCAGCCACACTTGGAATATTGTGTACAATTCTGGTCGCCATATTTCGGGATGTATGTGGAAGCATTGGAAAAGGTGCAGAGGAGATTTACCAGGATGTTGCTTGGTCTGTAGGGAAGGTCTTATGAGGAAAGGCTGAGAGACTTGGGTCTGTTCTCATTGGAAAGAAGAAGTCTAAGAGGGGATTTGGTAGAGACATACAAGATGATCAGAGGATTAGATAGGGTAGACAGTGAAAGTGTTTTTCCTAGGATGATGACGTCAGCTTGTATGAGGGGGCATAACTATAAATTGAGGGGTGATAGATTTAAGACAGATGTCAGAGGCAGGTTCTTCACTCAGAGAGTGGTAAGGGCTTGAAATGCCCTACCTGCCAATTAGTTAACTTAGATTAGGGAGATTTAAACAATCCTTGCATAAGCACTTGGATGATGATGGGATAGTGTAGGGGGACGAGCTGAGAATAGTTCATAGGTCGGTGCAACATCGAGGGCCGAAGGGCCTGTTCTGCGCTGTATTGTTCTATGTTCCATGTTCTAATTCTTTATTACAGCATTGACTATTCCTACCAGTCAACTTTAGAATCCATCCATTTTGAAATTGTGTTTTTGATTTCAAGGTCCGAATCATTAATGTACAGCACTGATCCCTGTGAAATAAAACTTCCCACCTTCTACCACCTTGAATAACTATTGTTTACTTCCACTCTCTGTTTTCACTCTTAAAGTTCGCTGCCGGTCTATTCTGCTAGGTGGCCCTTGTATCCATTCCTTAGCATATTACCTGTCCCCAGTTATCCTTGAGAAGATGGTGCTGAGTAGTGTTATGGACCAGGCCCGATCCCCTCAAAATATTTTAAGAAGTTAGCTTAGACACTAACTTTTTCTTATTTTAAAGGCAGATGTAAAGTGGATATTCCCGGTGTGATGCAGCTGTTTAAACCATTCGGCTTTAAGCAGAACAGAATTTATTTAAACATTACAGTTGAAATACCAACAAAAAAAATGGAATTTAGAATAACTTAACTATTGGGAAGACTTAACCAACCCAATAAAGCAACTTAACCAAGGAACTGTTCCAATCCAGTAACATCCCATAAACACATCCCTTAGCAAAAAGGTAATTGAAACACAGATTCTTACAAGCAAGAGGGAACAATGTCCAAGGAGATTTCAGAAAGAAAGTCAGTGAGGGATCATCTGCTGAAGTTTGTAACCTTTCCTGGGCTTCAGTATCTTGTGACTGCCACAGCTAAACCAAACTAGGAGAAACCTGAACTGGGAGAACTGGCCAAACCCCTGCCATTGTTAAACTCGGCTCTTTCTAGACCCCTTAATACCTCTGCCTTTACAACCTCTCTCCAAAATTCAAGGACAAAATAACCTTGTTAAAGTGACAGTATCATCATAGTAGCCTTCTCAAACCTCTGTAATTCAGATGCAGTAGGTTGACCCACAATGCTGAGAGGGAGGGAATTCCAGGATTTTGACCCAGTGACAGTGAATGAATGGTGATATATTTCCAAGTCAGGATAACGAGTGGCTTGGAGGGGAACTTGGAGTTGGTGGTGCACCCATATATCTGCTACCCTTGTCCTTCTAGATGGAAGTGATTGTGCATTTGGAAGGTGCCACCTAAAGAGTTTTTGTGGATTTCTGCAGTGCATCTTCTAGATAGTACACACTGCTGTTATACAAAAGATCGCCAGTGGAGGGAATGGTTGTTTGTGGATGGAGTGCCAGTAAAGCAGGCTGCATGACCCTGGATGCTGTTAAGCTTCTTGAGTGTTGTTGGAGCTGTATTCATCCAGGCAAATGGGGAGTATTCCATCGCACTCCTGGCTTGTGCCTTGTCGATGGTGGGTAATCTTTGGAGAGTCAGTACTCACCACAGTATTCCTAGCCTTTTCCTGCAATGTAGTCGCTGTGTTTTTGTGATGAGTCTCATTGAATCTCTGGTCAATGGTAATGCCAAGGATGTTGAAATATGAGATTCAATGATGGCTACATCATTAAATGTCAAGCAGCAGTGATTAGATTGTCTCTATTGGAGATGGTCATTGGTATTTGTGTGTGGCGTAAATGTTACTTGTCACTTGTCAGCTCAAGGATGGATATTGTTCAGATCTTGTTACATTTGAACACAGACTGTTTCAGTATCAAAAGTGTCACGAATAGTACTGAACATTCTGCAATCATCTCCACTTCTGACCTCATGTTGAAGGATGGTGATTGATTCACACTCAGTCAAATGGAGCTTGTTGTCAAGGGCTGTCGTTCTCACCTCCACTCTGGAAGTCAGATCTTTTGGCCATGTTGGAGCAAGACTGCAATCAGGTCAAGAGCTGAGTGGCTCTGGTGTAACCCAAACTGGACCTCATTGCACGTTATTACTGAGCAGGTGCTTAAGAGCACTATTGATCACACCTTCCATAAATTTATTGATTTTCAAAGGTAGATTGATGGGGCTGTAAATAGCTTAACTCTGTCCATCATTTCCTGCTTATTCTGTGGGGCGCAGAAGTTGTCCTGGTTTGTAGCTTCACCAGGTTAACACAGATGAGAAAAATACTGCAGAAAAAATTAAAAATAAATAAAGGAAGGATTATCATCAGTTTAGTTCTATTACTATAGAGTAATAATATCTGCATTACTCCCAGTACCACAACAAATGATGGTAGGAACAGGAGGATAGAGCAGGTAAATGTATGGCTGAGGAGTGCAGGGGAGAAGGATTCACATCTTTGAATGGTTTGAAATCTATTCTGGGATAGAAGGGACCTGTATAAGAAGGACGGATTGTACTTGAATTAAAAGGAGATTGATATACTGGCAGAAAGATTTACTAGAGCTGCTCGCGAGGAATTAAACTAGTAAGGGGGTGGGGGGGGATGGGCAGGGGGATCTGAAGTGGGTGGAACTTAGGGAGATAGAAAGGAAAGAGATCAGTCTGAGACTGATGCAGTTGGGAAAAAAGCAAGTCAAATGGTTAGGGCAGGGAGGAACAAAGCAGAGAACAAGGTAAGACTGATAAATTAAACTGCATTTATTTCAGTGCAAGAGGCCTAACAGGGATGGCAGATGAACTCAGGGTATGGTTAGGAACATGCAACTGGGATATCGTAGCAATTACAGAGATGTAACTCAAGGATGGATAGGACTGGCAGCTTAATATTCCAGGATGCGAATGCTACAGGAAGGATAGAAAAGGGGCAAGAGAAGAGGAGAAGTGGCATAATGTTATGGCTGTATGAAGGGAGGGTTTTCCTGGGAACACATCCAAGGAAGTTATTTGGGTGGAAGTGAGAAATATGAAAGGGGTGATCGCCTTATTGGGATGGCACAATAGACCCTTCAATAGTTAGCAGGACATTTAGAAACAAACATGTAAGGAGATCTCAGTTATCTGTGAGAACAGTAGGGTGGTCATGGTCGGTGATTTTAACTTTCCACATAGACTGGGACTGCAATAGTGTTAGGGGCTTGGATGGAGAGGAACATGTGAAGTACATACAGGAAAATTGTCTGATTCAGTATGTGAATCTACCTCCTAGAGAACATGCAAAACATGACCTACTCTTGGGAAATAAGACAGGCAGATGACTGAGGTGTCAGTGGGGGAGCACTTGGGGCCAGTGACCATAATTCTATTAGTTGTAAAATATGATGAAAAAGGATAGACCGGATCTAAAAGTTAAAGTTCTAAATTGGAGGAAGGCCAATTTTGATGGTATTAGGCAAGAGCTTTCAAAAGTTGATTGGGGACTCGCCCAACTCCGGCAGTTCCACACATACATGTCCAGTTTGGTACTTCAGGGGTCCTATTCTCTCTCTTGTTATTTCTTTTCTTTTAATATATTTGAACCTCTTTGGATTCGTCCTAATCTATCTTGTGCACCCTTTTTACCGTACTGATTTCCTTCCTCAGTAAACTCTTGTATCCTCAATTGTCCCCAGGATTCCCTTGATCCCAGCTGCCTGTACCTGCGCCATGCTTCCTTTTTTCTGGTCAAAGCCTTGATATCTCTTGTCATCTAGGGTTCTCTATTCCTGCCAACCTTGCCCTTCACCCTCATGGGAACATATAGATCTTGAATTCTGATCAGTGCTGCATCCACTGCTTTTTGTTATTTATATAAATGATTTGGATGTGAACATGGGAGGTATGGTTAGTATGTTTGCAGATGACACCAAAATTGGGAGTGCAGTGGGCCAGCGAAGAAGGTTACCCTCAGAGTACAATGGGATCTTGATCAGGTGAGTCAATGGGCTGAGAAATGGCAGATGGAGTTTAATTTAGATAAATGTGAGGTGCTGCAATTTGGAAAGCAAATCATAGCAGGACTCATACATTTAAGGGTAAGCTTCTGGGGAGTGTTGCTGAACAAAGACCTTGGAGTGCAGGTTCATAGCTCCTTGAAAGTGAAGTTGCAGGTAGACAGGAGAGTGAAGAAGGCATTTGGTATGCTTGCCTTTATTATTGAATACATTGAGTATAGGAGTTGGGAAGATATGTTGCGGCTATACAGGACATTCGATAGGCCGCTTTTGGAATACTGCATGCAATTCTGATCTTCTTGCTATAGGAGAGATGTTGTGAAATTTGAGAAGGTTCAGAAAAGATTTACAAGGATGTTTCCAAGGTTGGAGGGTTTGAGCTAAAGGGGAGTCTAAATAGCCTGGGGCTATTTTCCTTGGAGCATCAGAGGCTGATGGGGGACTTTATTGAGGCTTATAAAGTCATGAGAGTCATGGACAGGGTAAATAGACAAGGTATTTTCCCCAGGGTGAGAGAGTCCAAAACTGGAGGGCATAGATTAAAGGTGAGAAGAGAAAGATGTAAAAGACCTGACGGGCAATCTTTTCATGCAGAGAGTGTACGGAATGAGCTGCCAGAGGAAGTGTTGGAGGTTGGTACAATGACAACATTTAAAAGGCATCTGGATGGGTGTAGGAATAGGAAGGGTTTAGAGGGATATTAGCCAAATGCTGTCAAATAGGACTAGACTAATGTGGAATATCTGGTCAGCATAGACAAGTTGGACTGAGGGGTCTACTTCCATGCTGTATAGCTCTATGACTCTATGACAGGCAACAATCATCTCAAAATTATGCACACAGAACTCTGGTAATCAATAGAAGTATCATCCCCACCTTGTTCCCACCTTAAATTCCTTTTAACATGCATAAGCACACATAATGGAAGACCAGAGGAAATTAAAAAGTAATGAGAAGCAATTTGTCTCTTAAAAAAGAAAGATTTCAACTAAAATCACCTTTATTTTCTGCTTCAAGAAGATCTAAAGACTGAGTAGATTTGGTGAAAAAGTATTGAATTGATGAAAATAAAATATTTCAGATGTAATGTTAAACTATGACCTAAGTTGGTGAATGTTTTTCATTGGTTTCAAGTGATTGTTCAATACAGTGTGTTTGGAAAGTTCCCTTGACATTGTGACCAATATTCTTCCCTCATCCAGAACACAAAAGTAAAGACTAGGCTCGCAATTCGTTAGCTGTACCTGCTCTATCAATATAATTTCTGCAAAAAGTGAGGTGGAAATCCTGTTCGTACTTGTATCTCCAGTGATGTAGAGAAGTTGAAGCACCTCAGGAAATTCTAAGCCTCATGGATCATTATTGCTGTTGATAACATGTTCACCACATTCAACTGCATAAGATGTCATTTGAATAATTTTGATACATTTCAGAGTGAGATAGTGGTACAATTAAATGCAAATTGTTGTTACCAAATAGTACATATTTTAAAATTTAATAGACCTTAGATAATATATGTGTGTTCCATAACTAGCTGTATTGTACCCACTCTTCCAACATCTTTTGCAGATGCAGATTACTCCTGAGTGTTCATGACCAAAATGGTAAGTGTTGAGGGTATTGTATTCTTACTACTTCCAATTCCGTCATTTAAATATCTGTATCTGTCGAGAAGATTCTGGTTTTTCAATATCTGTTTCCCAGGCATTCTACTTTGTATCTAATTTATTTTTACTTTAACAACAGAATAATTCACTATTTTTATTTGGGAAGAAGTTGTGCAAGTGGGGATTGGGACGTGGGGCAATGTTTAAGTGGTGCCACAATGTGTGGCCACACAAGTCTCTGTAACATTGTTAAATATGTGGTCCTGGCCACTTCCTCACTGGGGCTTCTTTATATTTGAAGTGGGTTAATCCTAGTTGGCTGTAGCACAGAAAGATGTGCTAAAAAAGAAAGTAGATGGGACTGAGAGCTTGAAGGAAATGATGAGATGACTGATTATTAACTTTAAGAAATGAAGCAATATGGAAAAATGTTAATAAATAAGTTAGATGACTGAGGTATATGGTGAGGAGACAGTTAAACGGGGTTATGGGATTGATACTTATAGCTGATAAATAAGGTTAAGATTTGAAAAATAGTGAGAAGGCTAAAAAATGATGTTAAAGAATTGAGGAATCTCATAGAGGGCAGGAAGGTCAGGGTAAATCTGCAGAGGAACTGCCAACATCCTTGGCATAAAGGCTATTCTTTATATTAACTGTGTTAACCAGAAGGGTCCCAGTCTGTGTTGACAAGTGTATCTTCATGGCATGTAGCTGCCAGAGCAAGCATTTATTGCCCTTCGACAATTGCCCAACAAAGTGGTGGTAAGCAATCTTTTGGAACCTCTGCATTCACTGTGCTTCAGATTGGGAGTTCTGGGATGTTCAGCGAATGACACTGGAAAAAGGTGACGTATTCCTAAGTCAGAATAGTATGTGAGTTAGAGACTTGGCAGATTGACAAAATACCGATTTTCTGATAATACACACCATTAGCATTGTGAGCAGATAGTGAAGGATTTAAATGCTTAAAGTGGTGAGTAGAGTGCTATTCAAATGGAATGTTTAATTCTAGTTGGTGTTGAGCCTTTGAAATGTTGCTGGAGCTGCAGTCATCTAGAAACGTATAGAGCATTCCATCACATTCCTTGCTTATTCCTTGTCAATGAGTCAACAAATTTTCAGGATTTCAAAACTCAATCACCCAACGCAGAATTCCAAACCTCTGATTAGTAATTATGTGGGCAGCATGGTGGCTCAGTTGTTAGCACTGCTGCCTCACAGTGCCAGGGACCTGGGTTTGATACCCGCCTCGGGTGACTATCTGTGTGGAGTTTGCGCATTCTCCCCAGTGTCTGTGTGGGTTTTCTCTGAGTGCTCCAGTTTCCCCCCACAATCCAAAGATGTGCAGTCAGGTGAATTGGTCTTAATAAATTGCCCATATTGTTAGGTGCATTTGTCAAGGGTAAATATAGAGTGGGGATGGGTCTGGGTGGATTACTCTTCGGATGGGTCGGTGTAGACTTGTTGGACCAAATGGCCTGTTTCCATACTGTAGGGAATCTAGTCTAATCATATAAGGCAACTATCAGGTTTACAGGAGGTATTCCCACATGCCAATCGAATGGGATTGAAGGTGCATCCTGTATTCCCAATTCCTGTTGGCGTCTTCAATGGTCACATAGCAAACACACAGCAAATTTAACCAGTGAGTGGTATCTTTATTCTCAGCTGAATATGAGGAGTACAGTTTATGTTGAGGTGATTAAGATCTGGAGTGAAAGATGCTGATGCATTTTTGTCAACATTCTCCTCTTCTTTTACAGAAATCTGCAGTATTCTTGAAAACGTACCATAGTCAAGAAGAATTGGTTGTAATTTCAGTTTGAGTTATCAGTTTGTAGCTTCCCTATCATAACAAAAACTAAAAAATTAGCAAGTGATGAGTCATCCTTCCTAGGAAGGAAAACTATGTTGCCAAACTGGTCTATATTAATTCTAGTATTTTATTTTTCACTGTTACATTTAGGATGACTGACAGTCTATTCTTTGTCTGCTAATTCACTTTGACTTTAAATTTGAAAATAAACCTGCATTTTGAAAGATTTCCTTTGCTATGGCTACAGACTACACAAAGATTATGCAGCAATATTGTTTTTTTCTGTAATTATGTTTGAAATCTTAGAAATAAACGCTGAAATAACAGATGTGTTATGTCATTCAATTGAAAGGCCTGTTGAATTATTCAAGCTATAAAGTATCCAGGCCAATGCATAGTGATACTTTTTCTTTTCTCCAAAGCTAGATTTTAATGATAATGATGCACTTTTAAAAAAAATTAGTTTACTGGTCGATATATTCCCTGTTCCAATTGAGCATGTAAAACATATAATTTAGTTAGTTACTTTGGCTGCCCAGTTCTTTTACAAGTCACTAGAAGGAAAAGGAAAAATGTATTTGTTATTTGTATTTAGTCCTTCAGCATGTTTACCTGATTTCATGTAGTTCCCCAATGCTGGTTGATCACATTGATGCTTCTTTGGCGGTTTTGGAAGAATTTACAGGTTGATAATCAACATTTTCTTTTTTGTTTGTTTATAAACACATCTTACATGGCATCAACTCCTGAAGTGAGTTTTGAACCAAGAACTTCTGTTTCAAAGGCATTCAACACTACGTCAAAAGACTTCTGAGATTATTTACTAAGTGATTATTTAATTCTAATTGTTATAATGAACTAGATACAAGTTTTTATAATACTCTCTTGCATGCTGGTCTTTCAAACTACTGGACACTCATCACCATCGTTTAATCTAAAGCTGTGATGTTATCCCAGTGTTTTTCTGGATTGTTGATAAAACAGTGAAATGTAGTAATCAGTAGATAATATTCAACTTCAGGAAGTCACAGACACACTGCTGAAACAGGTAGAGGTATTGGCGTATTCAACTTAACATAGGTAAGTGTAATATGAGGCTTTTGGAGGAAGAATGAGGCTTCACAAACACAGGAAATCAAGATTTGGAGATGTCGGTGTTGGACTGGGGTGTACAAAGTTAAAAATCACACAACACCAGGTTATAGTCCAACAGGTTTAATTGGAAGCACACTAGCTTTCGAAGCGACGCTCCTTCATCAGGGGTTGTGTGATTTTTAACAGGAAATCAAGCCCATGATTAGCAGTTACAAATGTAGATATGACCAATTCAGTTGCTAAGGTAGTTAATCTGTCTGAGTTTGGCCACTATAAATTAAAATAAACTCACATTAGGTTTAATCAATAAACAAGAGAACAAAGTATATTTATTACAAGCAAACCTATCCTTCAACAAGTGACCAAATCAATCATTAATTGCTAAGCGGTAAACTTAAACTAGAGACTCTTTCAATCCAAAGCACATACAATTGTTCACAAATAGTACAGGCAAAACAGACATCTCTGAAGAAATATTATGAGTGGAAACCAATGACAAAACGGAAAAAATATTCTGGATCAAGAGTTCAGACCAGAAAAGAGGAATTAAGGGCCTCTCTCACAATTCATTTGAGGTTTTGGCAATGATATCATTTTGTTATTGCATTAGAAGATCCTTACATTGGCAGCCAGTCAGTCAGACCTAGAATTTTCTTGAGTTAGAAGGAGTCCTAACAAAACTGGGGTCAATGGGAATCTAGAAAAAAAAGACTGCCTGATAGTTGGAGTTATACTTGACACAAAGGAAATAGTCAGAAGTGGTGATGTGCAATCATCGATGAACAATGTTCAGCACCATTCAGATTGTGATGATATTGTGGCCTTAACAAGGTTATTTTGTCCTTTTTAAAGAAAGGTTTTATAATAGAGGTGACGAGCTGTGTTTGTGGAAAGCCAATAAAGACCTTGTGAGGCCTTGGTTTTGTTTTGAGTTGCAGCAATAGAAGCAGCATGAAGCGATGTGGTCAAGTTCTCACAGAACCAGGAATTTTAGTTTCTTATTTTTTCAGTAGCGGTTGTTGCTGGGTCTGTTGCTGTAGTACATCTCTCCTTGCTGCACTCTCAGAATTCTCTTGATATTTTTCCTCTTGGGCTGCTAGAGTTGCATGTGAGACTGTCTGTTTTCTGAATTGGGTTTTACAAAGGGTCTGCCTATGGGATGTTCCTGTTTACTAGCTAACTAATCTATTACTGAAAATGTGTTGCTGGAAAAGCACAGCAGGTCAGGCAGCATCCAAGGAGCAGGAGAATCGACGTTTCGGGCATGAGCCCATCTTCAGGAATTAATCTATTATTCTATTAAGCATTCCAAAAGAGTTACAGCTAGTCTTTATTTCTTTATTGTTTCTCTGGTTGGATTTTAACTAGAGTGCATGAATGACATGTGTTTTGCTTCAAGTCTGGTAGTTTCACCAATCGTATTGCATCTGGAATGCAGCACCTTCACTTACCTTTAAAATAAGAAAAAGGTACAGTCTAGATTATCTATTTAATATTTTGAGGGGGTCTGTTCTGGACCATAACAATATCTCCTTGGATACTAAGGCAGTCCATGCTCAAATGTGATAAGACCTGAACAAAAATGAGGCTTGGATTGACAAGTGCAAGTACTTGGCAATTCATGCCACATAAATGACATTTAGTCACATTGCTATCACTGAAAGTTCCACTGTCAACACCCTGGAGAGTGGGGGAGGGGGTACCATTGACCAAAAACTCAACTGGAAAAGCCATATCAATACAGTGGCTGAAGAACAGTCCAAAGATGTGGAAGTTAGGTAGATTGGCCATGCTAAATTGCCCATGGTGTTCAGTGATGCATAGGTGGGGTACATTAGCCATGGGAAATGCAGGGTTATAGGGATGGGTCTGGGTGGGATGCTCTTCAGAGTGTCAGTGTGGACTGGTTGGACTGAATGGCTTGTTTTCACACTGTAGGGATTCTATGAACAGGCCAGAGTCCAGGAGTAACTGCAGTGAGTAACTCACTTCCTGACTCCCAAGCCTGTCCACCATCTGCAAGGCACAAGACAGGAGTGTAATAGAATACTCCTCCAAATACCTGGATGAGTGCAACTCTAATAACAGGGAAGTATAGTTATTTTCTCAGACCTCAGAGAAATGGAGGAATGTGGTTTTGCCAAGATAGTTGCATTGCCCACAGTGCAGGACCATCAATAAGATGTTCATACCTTTGCAGAAGCCCCATCCAAGTTGTGCGATGCATCATAATCACAAAGATTCCCACTGCCTGAACATACAGTTCATGTGTAGTCATGCTCAGCATATCACTTTGGTAAATACCTGATATCGGGTAGCTGCTGTTTTCATTCCGTACTTGTACAAACTTCCCACAATTGCCCAGCCACCAGGTTAAACCAGACAACAGGAACAAAACTGCTCTGGAGAAACCCTACTCATCAGAACATCTATCCTGATTCACCATGGTCCGCTTTATCCTGCACAACCTTGTCATTATAAGGGTACAGCACTCAGGCTGCAATAAACGCCTTTGGGGCAGGATGAGAAAGTGCCGGAAGAGCAAGGAGAGGGACAATCAGCACCAGGGCCATCCATGATTTCTTCATCTGAATATGGTTGCACTGAATACACCCACAAACCCTTATTCTGTAATGGTTCTGCACCTTAACTTTCCTCTATTGCTAACAATCATAGTGTCCATTTAGCCACAATGAAATTAGAGTCACCAGAAAACAAATATAATCAATAAAGCATCCAGTATTGCATACAACAGCCTGTCTGCAGAGTTACTGTTCTTGGTACTAGGAGTGCTCCTAGTCAGTGTCTGCAGCGTGACTGTTGGAAGGGTCCTGACTTCCTAGTCTGAATCATAGAATTCCTACAGTGTTGAAACAGGCCATTTGACCCAACAAGTCCACACCAACCCTCAGAAGAGTATCCCACCCAAACCCATTCCCCTATGCAATACTCCAAGCCTAGATATCCCTGAACACTATGGGCAACTTAGCACGGCCAATTCACCCTAACCTGCTCATCTTTGGACTGTGGAAGGAAACCAGAGCACCCGGAGGAAACCCACACAGACATGGGCAAACTTCACATGGGCTAGAATTGAACCCAGGTCTCCAAGACCATGAGGCAACTGTACTAACCACCAAGCCGCTGTGCTCTAGAGTTCTACAGTACAGAGACAGGCCCTTTGGCACAGACTGGTCCATGCTAATCCCATTTCTCTGCATTTGGCCCTTACCCTTCTAAACCTTTCCTATCCATGTATTTATCCAAGTCCCTTTTAAATGTTAGTGTACCCACCTCAACCACTTCTGCTGGCAGCTCATTCTATATGCTTGCCACCCTCTGTGTAAAAGAAATTACCCTTCAGGTTCCCTTTTATTCTTTCCCCTCTAACCTTAAACTGATGCACTCTAGTTGTCGATTCCCCACCCTGGGAAAATGAGTGAGTGCATTCACCCTATCCATGCCTCTCATGACCTTATGCACATCTATAAGATTCACCCACAATCTCCTACCCTCTAAAGAAACAAAAAAGTCCTGGCTTGTCCAACCTTTCCCTATAACTCAGACCACTGAGTCCAGGCAACATCCTTGTAAATATGTTCTTCACTCTTTTCAGTTTAATAACATCCTTCCTACAACAAGATGACCAAAACTGAACACAATATTCCAAGTGCGGCCTCACAAATGTTCTGTACAACTGTAACATAACTTCCCAACTTCTATACTTGATGCCCCGACTGATGAAGACCATCTTCACTGCCCTGTCTACCTGTGACTTCACTTTCAGGGAACTGTGCACCTGAACTCCAAGGTCCTCTGTTCCACTACCACTAAGGCCCTTAAAGTCCTACCTTGATTTGACTATCCAAAATGCAAGACCTCACACTTATCTATATTAAACTCAATTTGCAATCTATTGGTCCACTTCCCCAGCTGATCAAGGTCCTGCTGCAATTTCTGATAACCTTCCTCACTGTCCACAGTACCCTTTATTTTAGCGTCATCAGCAAACTTACTAATCATGCCTTGTACATTCTCATCCAAATCATTGATATAGATAACAAACAGTAATGGGCCCAGCACCAATCCCTGAGGCACTCCATAAGTCACAGGCCTCCAGTCAGAAAAGCATCCTTCCACTATATTACCATCTGCTTCCTACCATCAAGCCAATTTTATATCCAATTTGCCCAGCTCCCCGTGGATTCCAGTTGATGTAACCTTCCATATAATCTAACTATGTGGAACCTTATCAAAGGACTTATTGAAATCCATATAGACTATGTCTACCACGCCATGCTCATCAACCTCCCTGGTCACTTCATCAAAGAAATCTCATAAATTTGTGAGGTATGATTTCCCACTCACAAAGCCAGGCTAACGACTCCTAATCAAACCCTGACTTTTCAAATACATGTATATCTTAGCCTTCAAAATCTTCTCAAGTAATTTACCCAGCACAGATGTTAAGCTGACTGGTCTATAGTTCCCAGGTTTTTTTTTCCAGCTCTTCTTGAATAATGGCACAACAATTGCTACCCTCCAGTTTTCTGGGACCTCACCTGTGGCTAATGATGCAAAAATATCAGCCAGGGCCCCTACAATTTCTTCTCTAGCCTCTTGCAGGGTTCCTGGATATATCTGGTCAGGGCCAGGAGATTTATCCACCTTCATGAATTCTGGTACATCCAACACCTCCTCTACAGTGATATGGACTGTCCCCAAGGTAATGCCACTAACTCCCCGCCCCCTCCACCCCACCCCCACCCATTCCCAAGTCTTCCTGTCCTTCTCCACAGTAAACACAGAGGAGAAATATTCATTGAGAACTTCACCTATCTCCTGCTGTTCTACACATACATGTCCATTTTGGTCCTTGAGGGGCCTTATTCTCTCTCTAGTTATTCTTTTTCCTTTAATATATTAAAGTGCCTCTTTGGATTCAGCCTAATCTTCTCAGACAAGACTACCTCATGCCCCCTTTTCCTCCTCCTGATTTCCTTCAGTAAGCTCCTAAATTTCCTGTGTACCTCCAGGGATTCCCTTGATCCCAGCTGACTGTACTTGAGCCACGCCTCCTTCTTTATTCTGGTCAAAGCCTCAATATCTCTTATTATCCAGGGTTCCCTTTTCCTGCCAACCTTGCCCTTCACCCTCACAGGAACATATAGGAACTCTAGCTATCTCACTGTTAAAGACCTCCCACTTGCCAGAGGTCTCTTTGCCTGCACACAAACTACTCCTCTGTAGAACCCCTTTCAGCAGCTCTGAACCTGGGGAGGCCTGGATTCAGGCTATACCACCTCAGCATGAGTGACAGTGCTCTGAGCTGGGCCAACAGTGAGTCAATACTGTCCAAAATGTATAGGGAGGCGTCGCATGTCAGCACCACATCTCAATTGGGATCGTAATGTGCCAACACCTTAGACACGACAGCTGCTCCTTCAGTTCCCTAAAGGCTACATCTTGGCTACAAAATCATATCTAAGGCTGATTCTTTCTCAACAGCAAATATAAGGGAGTGAAAGTAAAGATTGCACGTGCTGGAGATCAGAGTCAAAAAATGTGGCGGTGGAAATGCACAGCAGGTCAGGTGGCATCCAAGGAACAGGAGATTCGCTGTTTCGGGCATAAGCCCATCATCAGGAATGTGTGTGTATGTGGGGGAAGGGGGAGCGGGGGTGTGTATTGGGTGGGTATGTGGGGGGTGGAGGAGGCTGAGAAATGGGAGGGTGGGGTGGGAATGGTGGGAAGGTAGCTGAGGAAGTGATAGGTAGATGCAGGTGGGAGGTGATAGTGATAGGTCAAGGGGAGGATGGAGCTAATAGATGGGAAGGAAGATAGGTCAAGAGCATGATGCTGCATTCAGGGATTGGATCTAGGTTTGGATCTGGGATGAGGTGGAGGAAGGGGAGATAAGAAAACTAGTGAAGTCAGTGCTGATGCTGTTTGGTTGGAGGGTCCCAAGACAGAAGATGAGGCATTCTTCCTCCAGGCATCAGTGACTTGAATTTGGCCCAGGATTTGTATGTCCTTGGTGAAGTTGGAAGGGGAGTTGAAGTGGTTGGCCACAGGGCGGTGGGGTTGTTTGGTGCATGTGTTCCAGAGATGTTCTCTGAAACGGTTGGCATCCTGTTTCCCCAGACTAGAGGACACCACATTGAGAGCAACAGACACAGTAAATGAGGTGTTTAGATGGGCAGAAAAATCTCTGCCAGGATGGAGGCCAGGTTAATATTTGAGTTTTCAATAATAATTCATCAACCCAGTGAAAGACCGAGGTTCTATACAGACATTGGAGCCAGGACACCTTTAAATACCCTCACTTTATATTCCAATGGATGTAACCCAGTTTTGTCAACTCTGTAACCCAATAGGTTCACTTGGGTACCTGAAACACACATATTTCCCTCCTAAGGCATTTCCTTAACTTGGAGAAATGTTTAAGCACTATTTCTGAATTCTCTAAATGCTCCCTATTGGTCATCTAGAAAAATAGCGGCTTAGAGTAGACCTTGTAAAATGTTCTCCATCATCCACCAGAAAATGGCACAGACTGATGATACCCCAAAAAGCATCTCGTATCTTGGGACAAACCCTTATTAATGTGGCATACCTCTGGGAATCCTTATCTAATTGCAATTGCAGGTACATATGACACAAGTGCAGCTTCGTGAAGGGTAGCCTCCCACCAGTTTTGTTCATACGTCCTCTATGTGAAGGATTGGGTATTTATCCAACTGCAAAAAACAGTCCACTATTTGTTTCAAAACCCTCACAAAGACAAACCAAATCATTAGGCTTCACCATTGGTACAAGTGTGGCCCATTCTGTAAAATGTGCTGGTTTGATGATTCTGTCGCTTTCCAGCCTCCTGACTTCTGCCTCCACCTCTTGCATGTAAGGCAAATGGCACCATGCAGGCCTTGGAGAATTGTAGAATTGCTTTTTGGCCAACATGTAAGGTGTCTGTGGCCCCTATGATAGTCCCTAGACCTTCCTGAAAACCTCCTAGTATTTAATTAGGACTTCACTCAGACCAGCATTTTCTAATCGAAATACGTTGAGCCAATTAAGTTGAATCTTTTTCAAGCAATGTCACCCCATCAGGCTTGGGCCTGATGCTACAATCAATGGTAATTGAACCAGCTGCTTCTCGTGAGAGACTGGAACCAAAGTTACACTTTTAATCTGCAGGGGTTCCCCAGTTAGAATCTCAGCCTGGCCAAAGTCTTACATAAACTTAAGGGTTGAAGTCCAGAGTGAAGTTTGATGAAGACTGCTTCTGCAATCACTGATAAAGCTGTATTGTGATCATTCACCAATAGAATTGGGTGATCAATTAGCCAGACATTTATTTTGATTCTGATTTGAATGTTACTAAGCAATTAACTTCCAAACCAATTGTCGATGGATGTTCCGGGATGTGCATTCTCCTGGATACCGGCCTCTGAGTTCTCTTACTCAATTCAGGCCCAATTGACTCTTCTGTAATCTTGAGTCTACACACTGGCAACCATTACAATGACCTGTTGGCCCAGATCCCTGAGAAAATTTTAACCATTTGACTGAGGCTTGGCTATGTGTGGTGATTTTGCCGTGGGGTGAACTAGGGTGCCTCTGTTCCAAATATGACCTGAGTGAAGCTATATCACTGCCTTCACTTAAGTGGTGTTCCCAAGCTCAGTTGGCTTGGCAAGGGTGTCCACTTCCATTAGTATACCTTGTAACTCACAGCTCCACATGCCACATTTTCGAACAACAAAGCCAGTTGTAGTGCCTGTTTGAAGTCTAGATGGGCCTTAGCTAGTAGTCACTTTTTCATGGTCACATTGTTAATCCCACATAATTTAGCGTTAAACCAAGATCAGATGCCTCCGCCCACTTATCAAAAATCCCAATACTAATTTCTTGGTTCTTGAACTGGAGACCAAAACTGATAGCATCTAAAAATTACAGATGGCTTGCGGCCATAACATTCCTCAGTTAAATCTGTCAATTCTTGAAAGGTTTTCATGTCTGGTGCTTCTGGGAAAATTAAGTTCCTAGTAACCAAAGAAGCTGTGGGTCCACATACTGTCAGAAGAGTTACCCTTTGCTTTTCATCTGCCCCAAAGTCATTTGCCTGGAAAAAAGTTTCCAACGACTGGACCCAGTCCTCGATAGCAGAATTGAATGAGTCAAGCTTTACACGTATATGCATGATGCCAGAAATGCTTACACCAATTCTAAGGCAACTGTTGTGAGTGAGTGTCCCCAGGGGCAGGTCTTTGTCTTGGCATCATTGAAATAACTCTACAAAGACTGGTGTCGTGTCACCAAGTCACCCTCTATTTACACATGCATAATACAGGGACACGAGTCCAGCGCTGGCTCCTAGAGTGAGCAGAACCCCTGACCCTCCTGTTTATTTATTTTTTCCTTTTTTTCTTATTTCTTTCCCCTTTTTTAACCCCCACATTACCACCTAGCTGCGATAGTGCTTATTTTTTTCCCCAGCACCCATGTTGTGTGTGTGCAAGTTTATATCTGTCAGTCAGGGCTCACTGATTGGGGCTCTTAGCCTGTCATATTCTATTACATCTGGCTGAGTTCCTTCCAATCACTACACCTGCCATTCAACGTGTGCAGGTCAACGGGCTTTTCAACAGGGTTAATTTACCTTTAACTACAGTGCAGCACAGTGGCACAATGGTTAGCACTGCTGCCTCACAGTGCCAGAGACCTGGGTTCAATTCCTGCCTCAGGCAACTGTCTGTGTGGAGTTTGCACATTGTCTGTGTGGGTTTCCTCCCACAGTCCAAACATGTGCAGGTTAGGTGAATTGGCCATGCTAAATTGCCTGTATTGTTCAGTGAAGGGGTAAATGTAAGGGGATGGGTTGCTCTTCGGAGGGTAGGTGTGGACTTGTTAGGCCGAAGAGCCTGTTTTCACACTTTTAGTCGTCTAATCTAAAAAAATTATTAATTCACACGTGGTGGGTTAGTTAAACAAGCCTCTTGTTTGTATGCAGCCTGCAATACAATGAATAATTATGGATTGAGTACACATTGCCATGTTTGTTTTTGGACCTATGATCGCAACTAAGATCAATTCTGTTTGATCTGGTTCAGGATTCCTGTTCTTCCTGCCTAAGATAAAACTGAACAGTGGTGTTTTGTGGCCTCTTCAATTCTACTGTCTACGTATACACTACAGGCTTCAACCGGGTCTACATTAAAACAGAAATGACTTTACTGTAAAGGGTTACAAATTAAAAACATGCTAATAGCCATCCTGCGCCAGTCGTGAGATCACATGACATTAGGATCTCTCTCAAGCAAATGTGTACACATTTGTATTTAGCTTTATGACAAACTGAAAATTAAATTAGGAAGTTACAACCAGCCACCTACGAAGAGCACAGTCTGACATACCCAGCACCATGATAACAGGCTAACATGACAGGATATTTTTAAGGAACAGGAGGAATACATAGTGGGAGGAAATCATTCAGAGACAGTGACAGCTCAATCCTACTCAGCCCCTTGTACAGACACTGGCACCTGGTGTCACCTCAGTCTGAAGGAGTCTGTGTGTGACTACATTTTCCAATTTTATTTCAAGTTTATCTAAAAATCATTAAAGAATAACTACCCATTATTAACATCATGGGTTCATCATTGACCAGATACTTAACCTGATTGGTGGTATAAATACTGCAGCTACAAGAGTTAGTCAAAGACTGGGAATTCTTCAGAGTGTCGCTCACCTCCTGACTCCCCATTGGCGTCCTACTCATATGTCGAAGATGTAAGGCAGAAATATGCTGAAATATTCTCCACTTAAAGTAGGCAAAATTATTGACACCATCTAGGAAAAAGCAACCCACTTGATCAATACCCCACTACCTTAATCACACACTTCCTTCACCATTGGCATACAATGGCAGCAGCAGGTATCATATACAAGATATACTGCAGTAACCCGCTAAAATGTCTTTCACCACACCATCCAAAATTGCAATTACTTCTAACTTTAAAGGACAAGGGCAGCAGATGCATGGGAATACCATCATATTATCCTTTCCACCTGCTTCATGTCCCCAAAAGTCTTTTCAGCACAGAAGGAATCCATTTGGCCTATGAGATCCTGGAAAACAGGTAAGTTAGTCCACTTCTCTCACTCTATCTCCCTCATTCTGCAAATGTATTTCTCTCAAGTGACCATCCAATTTCCATTTGAAATCACTGATCATTTCTATTTCCACTATATTCATGGGTAACGAGATCCTGGTCATTAATATTTGCTGCAATCTTAAATCTTGGTCCTTGTACTGTCAGATAATTGGCATTATTTTTCTTTCTCAATTTACTTTTCTGCTGTAATGGTCTCATAAACATGTATTAAATCTCTCCTCAATCTCCTTTCCTCCAAAGATAGCAGCTTCAGTTTCTCCAGATTAGCCGTGCCTACAATACCCCATCCCTCAAGCAATTCAAGTGAATCTCTCTTGCACCCTCTCAAAGTCTCACATCTTCTCAATTGCTGACAATCAGAACTGGGAGTACGATTGCAGTTGTGAGTTAACAACAATTTTATAACAGTTCAGCACAACTTCCCTGTTTACGTATTCAATGTCTCTGTGTATGAAGACCAAGAAAGGAACATTCAAATCAGGAGCAGGAAAAGGTCATTCAGCCCCATTCAATAAGATCATGGCTGGTCTGATTTTTAACCTCAAATCTACATTATTGTCCACTGGAATTATTGCTAGAAAAGCGCAGCAGGTCAGGCAGCATCCAAGGAGGAGGAGAATCGATGTTCCAGGCATGAGCCCTTCTTCAGGAATGAGGAAAGTGTGTCCAGCAGGCTAAGATAAAAGGTAGGGAGGAGGGACTTGGGGGAGGGGCATTGGAAATGTCAGGTCAGGAAGAAGATTGCAGGTTAGGAAGGCGGTGCTGAGTTCAAGGGATTTGAGTGAGACAAGGTGGGGGGAGGGGAAATGAGGAAACTGGAGAAATCTGAGTTCATCCCTTGTGGTTGGAGGGTTCCTAGGCAGAAGATGAGGTGTTCTTCCTCCAACCGGCGTGTTGCTATGGTCTGGCGATGGAGGAGTCCAAGGACCTGCATGTCTTTGGTGGATTGGGAGGGGGAGTTGAAGTGTTGAGCCTCGGGGTGGTTGGGTTGGTTGGTGCGGGTGTCCCAGAGATGTTCTCTGAAACGTTCCTCAATTAGGCGGCCTGTCTCCCCAATATAAAGGAGGCCACATCGGGCGCAGCGGATGCAATAAATGATGTGTGTGGAGGTGCAGGTGAATTTGTGGCGGATATGGAAGGATCCCTTGGGGCCTTGGAGGGAAGTAAGGGGGGAGGTGTGGGCACAAGTTTTGCATTTCTTGCGGTTGCAGGGGAAGGTGCTGGGAGTGAAGGTTGGGTTGGTGGGGGGTGTGGACCTGACGAGGGAGTCACGGAGGGAGTGGTCTTTTCGGAACGCTGATAGGGGAGGGGAGGGAAATATATCCCTGGTGGTGGGATCCGTTTGGAGATGGCGGAAATGACGGCGGATGATACGGTGTATATGGAGGTTGGTGGGGTGGTAGGTGAGGACCAGTGGGGTTCTGTCCTGGTGGCGATTGGAGGAGCGGGGCTCAAGGGCAGAGGAGCGGGAAGTGGAAGAGATGCGGTGGAGAACATCGTCGATCACGTGTGGGGGGAAATTGCAGTCTTTGAAGAAGGAGGCCATCTGGGTTGTACGGTATTGGAACTGGTCCTCCTGGGAGCAGATGCAGCGGAGACGAAGGAATTGGGAATATGGGATGGCGTTTTTACAGGGGACAGGGTGGGAGGAGGTGTAGTCTAGGTAGCTGTGGGAGTCAGTCGGTCTATAGTAAATGTCCATGTTGATTCGGTCGCCCGAGATAGAAATCGAAAGGTCTAGGAAGGGGAGGGAGGAGTCTGAGACGGTCCAGGTGAATTGGAGGTCGGGGTGGAAGGTGTTGGTAAAGTGGATGAACTGTTCAACCTCCTTGTGGGAGCACAAGGCAGCGCCGATACAGTCATCGATGTAGCGGAGGAAAAGGTGGGGGGTGGTGCCAGTGTAGCTGCGGAAGATGGACTGTTCCACATATCCTACGAAGAGGCAGGCATAGCTGGGGCCCATGCGGGTGCCCATGGCTATTCCTTTGGTTTGGAGGAAGTGGGAGGGTTGGAAAGAGAAGTTGTTCAGGGTGAGGACCAGTTCAGTCAGTCGAAGGAGAGTGTTGGTGGAAGGGTACTGGTTGGTATGGTGGAAAAGGAAGAAGCGGAGGGCTTTAAGTCCTTCGTGATGGGGGATGGAGGTGTACAGGGACTAGATGTCCATGGTGAAGATAAGGCTTTGGGGACCGGGGAAGCGAAAATCATGAAGGAGGTGGAGGGGCGTGGGTGGTGTCCCGAACGTAGGTGGGGAGTTCTTGGACTAAGGGGGACAGGACTGTGTCGAGGTATACAGAGATGAGTTCAGTGGGGCAGGAGCAGGTTGAGACAATGGGTCGGCCAGGGCAGTCAGGTTTGTAGATTTTGGGCAGGAGGCAGAAACGGGCGGTGCGGGGTTGTGGGTCTATGAGGTTGGAGGCGGTGGATGGGAGATCCCCTGAGGTGATGAGGTTCTGGATGGTCTGGGAGATGATGGTTTGCATCACCCTAATCTAGACTCTGGTTTTCAGCATCTGCAGTCATTGTTTTTACCTAAACTATTGCAACATGCCTTTCAGTTATCTGCATCTAATTTCTTTTAGCAACCAGGATGCAGGTTAGCAGGATTCAAATGATCAAAAGGTGAATGAATATTAATGAGGTGAATAGTGGTATAAAGAGGTGCTATACAACTGTTGATCCTCATCAGCTGACATCCTGCTGCTGCTCAGTGAGAGTCTCACCACATTGCTCATGAGAAGCATAAAAGATGGGTCAGTTTCATCTCAACATCAAGGTCGACCTCATTGAATATATTGCCGAAATCTGCCACAATGTGCTATTGCTCATGTCACTCTGCAAGATTCTGCTCTTTCTTCGAAAGTACTTCACTGGTTTAGGAGTGTTCTGAGATGTACATGGGCTGCAAAAAGTGGCAGATGAATGAAAACCCCTTCGACTTTAAAATTGGTCATTTCTCAAGTTCATTAATTTAAATTATTGATTGTTCTTCCCATACATCGTTAGAGATTTTTCTAATGTCAAATGCTAAATTAACCAACTTTCCCTTTGATTTCCTTTTGGGTTTTATCTCGTTTCTTTCCATTCAACCTTGGGGCGATATTGTCTCCTTCCAGAGAAGGTGGGTGTGAAGGCATCTAATTATTCGAGACGATGGCGTTACCTTCCTGTCTCAACCAGTGGCAACCATGCCCCATGAGTGAATAGAAAAAGTCAAAATGACCTGTCTGGCAAAATTTGACTCATTCACTCATCTCACTTTTTGCACTCTTCTTTCCATCAGCATTTGAACATCAGGGAAACCATCTTCTGCAGAGTCCTATAGAATCATTGAAGCACTTAAACCAATACATTATCCATAAACACCCTCACTAAACTTTGCCAGCTAAAGGAACATCCATTGACCACTGGATGTGGTGTATTTGATTGAATCCACTGCTAGGTTGGAGACCTGTAGGAGTCAGAGACCAGTTGCCAAAGGAAGTGCTCTGCTGAGTTCCTCAAGTACAATGTCAGTTCCTTCTGTTTTCTTATGTCATGTTCAGTCATTTCTTTGTATTTACCCCATCCCCTTCATTTCATCCTCGTCAACATTCCCACCCTACCATGTTTGGAATTTACCTTTAACTGACAATATAGCTCACATATTCTTGGTAGTGTAGATGAGCAGAGAGATCTCGGTGTCCCGGCACACAAATCCTTGAAAATTGCCACCCAGGTTGACAGGATTGTTCAGAAGGCATACAGTGTTTTGGCCTTTATTAATAGAGGGATCGAGTTCCGGAACCATGAGGTTATGCTACAGCTGTACAAAACTCTGGTGCGGCTGCACTTGGAGTATTGTGTACAGTTCTGGTCACCACATTATAAGAAGGATGTGGAAGCTTTGGAAAGGGTGCAGGGGAGATTTACGAGGATGCTGCCTGCTATGGAGGGGAGGTCTTACGAGGAAAGGCTGAGGGACGTGAGGCTGCTTTCGTTGGAGAGAAGAAGGTTGAGAGGTGACTTAATAGAGACATATAAGATAATCGAGGGTTAGATAGGGTGGATAGGGAAAGCCTTTTTCCAAGAATGGTGATGGCGAGCACGAGGGGGCATAGCTTTAAATTGAAGGGTGATAGGTATAGGACAGATGTCAGAGGTAGTTTCTTTACTCAGAGAGTAGTAAGGGTATGGAATGCTTTGCCTGCAACGGTAGTAGATTTGCCAACTTTAAGTGCATTTAAGTCATCATTGGACAAGCATATGGACATACATGAAATAGTGTAGGTTAGATGGGCTTCAGATTAGTATGTCTGGTCGGTGCAACATCGAGGGCCGCAGGGCCTGTACTGCGCTGTAAGGTTCTATGTTCTATGTTCTATATTGCTGTTTTTAGAAACAGAATGTGCCCTCACACACTAGCAGGGTAAAGCTTGCCAATAAATATTTTTTGTAAGAGATTTTTTTTTCAAGGTTTGCAAACAACCTGCCTTCCCCTTGAAATATATGCATTTAGAAACAAATCACCAAACTTTAGACAAGTGATGCATGACCAGGGTGCAGTGGTGCAAGGTGACACCTACCCCTCACAAGACAGGTTGTGTAATTCAGATGCAGAGTGCCGTACACTGGTCACTCAGCTTAACATCAACCAGACGGGCCTGACCCACTTCCATCCTGCTGGTTGCTGGGCACAAACAAAGGTTTCAGGAAATTGTACTGGCTCCAGGAAGACAAATTACAAGGACATAAGGCTCCAACAAATGACAGCACCATAAATTTTTCACAATATCCCACCCATCCCTTTGTGTCCACCAGGATGGAAGAGAAGAGTAAGAACACCTAAAGTGATGAATGGAAGGACAGAATGTAATGAAGCAGAATTAAATCTGATTAACCTTTAAACAGAATCAGTGTGAGAAGGAGGTACCAACGTTTACAAAGCACCTTCTCCAGTCGGAGGCTGAGAGGTGACCTGATAGAAGTATATAAAATTGTGAGAGGCATGGATAGGGTGGATAATCAGAGTCTGTTGCCAAGGCAGAAATGTTAAGTACTAGGGGTTTTAAGTTTAAGGTGAGAAAGACTAAAGGAGATGTGAGAAACAAGTTTTTTTTACACAGAGGGTGGTAGGTGCATGGAATGTGCTGCCAGAGGAAGTGGTAGAAGCAGGTACAGTACATAGCAAAGTTTATGAAGCATTTAGACAGACAGATGAATAGGCAGGGAATAGAGGGATATGAAACCGTGTAGGTAGATGAGATTAGTTTATAATAGCGTCATGGTCAGCACAGACATGGTGGGTTTAAGGACCTTTTCCTGTGCTGCACTGTTCTACACTTTATGTAATAGAGCCTGGTTTTAACTCTGCAAGAAAGTATTGAATGGGTTTCATCAGGAGCAGTGCAACAATGAAAGATGATGCAAGGACTGAATGAGTGCATTCAGAAACCTTGTGGTAAGTGTAAAGCACAAGTGCATGTCCTCATCTCTCCCAGTCCCTCTCTGTGATGTACAGTACATAGGAAAACAGAGACAGTCGTAACAACAATATGCCCAGCAGGTGTGGTCACTTTGTCTGGCTATTTCCATGGTTACCAGAGGGTTTTACCACATGTCAATCAAATTAACTGGAACATCATCATTGCGAGGATGAGTTAGAGTTAGATGAAAGCTAACAGGTCTCACATGTAGACCCGGGGACTACATTAGACTGATTGTGTGAAAGAGAGAGAAATGACAAAAAAAGTGGGAGAGAGCACAAAGCATAAAACATGAATAATAGAAACATGACAGAGGGAAAGAAAGGAAATAAGGATGAGCAAGGAATTAAATTGAAAGAGAGAAAGTAACAATTGTTTATGCAATATCACAGGACCTTAAAAACAATTGTAAAACGTAGGGCTGAAGTTGACAGATTATTGTCTCATGAACATTAGAGGGACAATTGTTCTGTTATTGTTAAAGTTGCTATCCCTCAAAATTCCAGACATATTAATTCAGATTTCCCCATGCACCACAATTTCAGAAAAAAAATTGAAAGAACTGCAAATGCTGGAAACCAGAAACAGAAACAGATATTGCTGGAAAAGCTTAGTGGGTCTGGCAGCATCTGTGGAGAGAAAACAGATTTAATGTTTCGGGTCAAGTGGTACTGAGGAAAACGTTACCAGTAGGGCTGGGGAAGGGAGAGAGTAAATGATAGGTGGAGGTAGAGCCCAAAGAGAGGAAAAACAATTGGACAGACAAAGTTGTGAGTAAAGGACAACTTGGGAGAATGAATGGAAGTTATTAGTGGCTGATGATGAGTTGTATGTGGAAGCAGCTCACGTGATGTCTGGTGCGTGGAGTTTAGGGAAAGGACATGGCCGCAAGCCCTGAGATTGTTGAACTGGATATCAAGTCCAGAAGGCTTGAGAGTGGAAAATGTAGAAAATGAGGTGTTGTTCTTCCAGCTTCATTGGGCGACTACAGCAAGCCTGAGACAGAAATGTTGGCAAGGGAACATTGTGGTGCATTGAAGTAGCAGGCAACTGAAAATTTGGGCTTTTTTTTGTGTACAGAACGTAGGTGTTCTGCAAAGTGGTCACTCAGTCTACGTTCCACTTCCTCAGTGTTGAGGAGACTACATTGTGAGCTGTGTCTCTGGTACCTGGAAGGTGTGTTTGGGCCCTTGGATACTGAGGAGGGAGGAAGTAAATGAGCAGGTGTTACATCTTCTGTAGATGCAGGGGAAGCTGCTGTGAGGTTGTGGGCAAACTGTTGGGACTGAAGGAGGAGTGCCCTGGAGGGAACAATCCCTGCAGAAGGCTGACAAGGAAGGGGAGGGGAATATGTCTCTGGAGGTGGCGGAAATGATGGCTAATGATCTTCTAGACGTGAGTGCTGCTGAGATGCATGTACACTGGCTGAAGGAAATACTTGGGACATGGGTAGGCTGTAGCCAGGCTGAGGGAAAAGAACAGGATATGCATATACTGTAATCAGGCTAAGAGGGAAGAATGGAAAATGTGCAAACCATAGCCAGGCTGCAAGTGAAAATGGGAAATATGTAGACTGTAGCCAAGCTGAGGAGAAAGAATGGTCATCTGTAACTGTAATCAAGTAGAGAGGAAAGATTGGGAAATGTGCAAACTGTAGCCAGGCTGAGTGTAAAAATGGGAAATGAGTAGATGGTATCCAAGCTGAGGGTATGAACAGGGTATGCACAGTCTGTAATCAGACTGACGTTATGTGTAGTCGAGACTGTGGTACTGGAAAAGCACAGAAGGTCAGGCAGCATCCGAGGATCAGGAGATTTGATGTTTCGGGCATAGGCCCTTCAACAGGAATGAGTCTCGTGGGTTGGGGAGGAGGCTGAAGATATGTGTAGACTGTAATCAGGCTGAGAGTAAAGAATAGAAAATGTGCAAACTGTAGCCAAGCTGAGAGTTAAAAATGGGACATGTGTAGACTGTCGTCATACTGAGGGGAAGAATGGGTCATGAAAGAGTCTAAGAGATGAAGTGGAAATGTAAAATTGGATGCATTGGAGTGCATGTGAAAGCTAAATCCTCACCTTTGGTAATTGTCAAAGTTAGCATGTAGGTAAGGGCAAAGAAGAGATCAGGATCAATTCGCTAGGAATTATTTCCAGTTATGATCGTCTGAGAGCAAGAAGGGAAACAATTTATGTAACTGGAGAGATGATGGCATAATGACAACATTGCTGGACTGGTAACCTAGAACTGCAGGCTTATGTTCTCAGGGCATGGGTTCAACTTCCACAATGGCAGCTAATAGAATTTAACAAAACTTAGTATTGAAAAGTGCCCATGAAAATATCATTAATTGCCATAAAATCCCTTTTTGTTCATGATGTCCTGTAGGAAAGGAGATCTACCATCCTGGTCTGGTGTGGCCTAAATGTGACTCTAGATCCACAGTCATCCATTCCCAATTACCATCTGAAATAGCCAAGTAAACACCTCAGTTCCGGGGCAATGATGGATGTATAACAAAAGATAATCTTACCAGTGACACCCATATCCCCTGAAAGAAAGAAAAATTGGAAGTGGTCTGGTTCTGATTGAATAAATGAGCAAAGATAACTCTACTGGGGTGGACAAGGAGGGTTGGAGGAGGATGGTGTGATTAGTCATCTCAATAGTTAAGGTGAAAAAGGTATGAAAGAAAATACATCAGGATCTTATATGGAAGAAGTTATATGCAACATGAGTAAGTGCCTTGTCAAAAGCATGTAACTAACACAAAGGAGAGAACAGAAATGGTATTTAACAATATGTTCGAGAGATTAGATGCTCAGTTATGAGACCAGAGTGATCAAAGTCAGAAGGATGATAATATGATAGTTTGGGAAGTTGGGGATGATACCTGAAGAGGTGGAATTATTTTTAATACAACTCAGCAAAAGGGTCAGTGAGTGCAATTGAATGATATATTGTTTTGCTTAAAGAAGGTAATGAGTTAACATAGAACAAACGTTGAAGGAACATAGAACAGCACAGGCCCTTCGGCCCTTGATGTTGTGCTGACCTTTTATCCTACTCTAAGATCAAACTAACTTGCATTCCTTACATTTTATTATCATTCAGTCCCTATCCAAGAGTCACTTAAATGTCCGTAATGTATTTGACTCTACTACTACTGCTGGCAGTGCATTCCACGCACCCATCATTCACTATAAAAACCTTACCTCTGACATCTCCTCTAAACCTTCCTTCAATCACCTTAAAATTATATTGTCATAGCTTTTTCTGCCCTTGGAAAAAGTCACTGGCTGTCCACTCCATCTATGCCTCTCATCATCGTGTACATCTCTATTAAATCACCGCTCACCCTTCTTCGCTCCAATGAGAAAAGCCCTAGCTTCCTCAAACATTCTTCATAAGACCTACCCTCCAGTACAGGCAGCATCCTGGTAAATCTCCTCTGCACCCTCTCTAAAGTTTCTACATCCTTCCTGTAATGAGGTGAACTGAACAGAACACAATATTCCAAATGTAGTCTAAGCAGGACTTTATAGAGCTGCAGCATAACCTTATGGCTCTTAAACTCGATCCTCCTGCTAATGAAAGCCAACACACCATAGGCCTTCTTATCAACTCTATCAACTTGGGTGGCAACTTTTAGGGATTTATGGACTGGACCCCAAGATTCTTCTGCTCCTCCAGACTGCTAAGAATCATGCCTTTAACCCTATATTCTGTATTCAGATTTGACCTTCCAAAATGAATTACTTCACACTTTTCCAGGTTGAACTCCATCTGCCATTTCTGCCCAGTTCTGCATTCTGTCAATGTCTCATTGTAGGGAGAAAGTGATTCCTGAAGAAGGGCTTATGCCTGAAACGTCAATTCTCCTGTTCCTTTGATGCTGCCTGGCTTGCTGCACTTTTCCAGCAACACATTTTTAAGCAATGTCTTGTTGCAACCTACAATAGCCCTCCATACAATCCACAACTCCATTAACCTTTGTGTCATTGGAAAACTTACTAATCCACCCATCCACTTCCTCATCCAAGTCATTTATATAAATCACAAAAAGCAGAAGTCCCAGAACAGATCCCTGTGAAACACCACTGGTAACCGAGCTCCAGCCTAAATACTTTCCACCTACTATCACCCTCTGTCTTCTATGGGCCAGCCAATTCTGTATCCAGACAGCCAGCTTTCCCTGTGTCCCATTACTCCTTACTTAGTGAATGAGCCCTATCATGAGGAACCTTATCAAACGCCTTACTAAAATCCATGTACACCACATCCACTGTTCTATCTTCATCAATTGTTTTGTTACATGCTCAAAGAATTCAATAAGACTTGTGAGGCATGACCTGTCCCTCACAAAATCATGCTGACTATCTCTAATCTTACCCACCAAGACTTTTTTATGCCTTCTAGCTCTCCTACATCTATTTTCAGTTCCTTCTTGGATACTTTATAACCCTCTAGAGTCCTGTCTGATCCTTGCTTCCTTATTCTTAAGTAAGCTTCCTTCTTCCTCTTGACTAGATGTTTCACATCCCTTGTCATCCAAGATTCCTCCACCCGACCATCCTTCCTTGCCTTAATGGGACAAACGTATCCAGCACTCACAGCAAGTGTTCCCCCAACAACCTCTACATTTCTGTTGTGCATTTCCCTGAGAACATTATTTTTCCAAATAATCATAAATCCTGACTCTCAGAATCCTCTCTAATAACTTGCCCATTACTGATGTAAGGCTGACTGGTCTGTAGTACCCAGAGTTATCCCTATTCCCTTTCTTGAACAAAGAAATAACATTTGAAACCCGCCAATCATCTGGGTACTACTCCAGTAGAGAGTGATGATGCAAAGATCATCCTCAAAGTTGGAGCAATCTCTTCCCTCACTTCCCGTAGTAACCTTGGGGATATCCCGTCTGGTCCAGAGGACTTATCTATCCTCCTCATGTCTTCAGAAATTCCAGTACATCCTCCTTCTTAACATTAACCTGTTTGAGCATATCAGCCTGTTTCACACTGTCCTCACAAACGGCAAGGTCCCTCTCAGTAGTGAATACTGAAGTAATGTATTCATTAAGGACCTCCCCTATCCTGTGACTCCAGGCACATGTTCCCTCCACTATCCCTGATCCATCCGCCCCTCACACTGGCCATCCCCTTGTTCCTCACGTAAGTGTAGAACGTCTTGGGGCTTCCCTTAATCCTACCGGCCAAGGCTTTGTCATACCCCCTTATAGCTCTCCTAACTCCATTCTTCAGTTCCTTCCTGGCTACCTTGTAACTGTGTAGAGCCCTGTCTGATCTTTGCTTTCTCAATGTTAAGTAAGCTTTCTTCTTCCTCTTGACTAGATGTTCCACATCCCTTGTCATCCAAAGTTCCTTCACCATACCATCCCTTCCTTGGCTCAGTAGGACAAACCAATCCAGCACTCGCAGCAAGTGCTCCCTAAGCAATCTCCACATTTCTGTTGTGTATTTCCCTGACAATATCTCTTCCCAGTTTATGTTCCACACTTTCTGCCTAATAACATTGTAATTTCCCCTCCCTCAATTAAATACTTTCCCATACCATCTGCTCCTTTAAGGTTCTTTAAGGTTTGGACTGGGCAACATGGTGGCGAATCTGTAGAACTGCTGTGGACAGCTCTGCCTAACAGTCAAGGCATACCGGCATTTTTTGCCATCCCTTGGCCAACTTATGTGGTGGAATTATTAGTTTAAAACCTTACAAAACACATATTTGTTAATATTTGGGAGTGGGAAGGATGCCAAAAGGGAAAAGGAACGAGCAAACAGCAGCAGGAAGGACACTCCCCTGCAGCACCTACCCCACCAGAGACTGCAGCAGCAGCAACAACAACAGCCTCTCCTGAACCCCCCGGGGACCTGACAGACTCTCAGGAATTGGCTGCGGCGATGGAGAGACTTAGCTTAAAGGTTGGGGCTGCGATTGAGGAGATCCGTGTGGAGATTCGTGCCCAGGTCCAACCTATGGCATCCATGCTGCAGAAGCACGAGCAGGAGATCCAGGGCCTCGGGGAGAGTCTGGAGGTGGTGGAGGGTCGAGCTAAGGCCTTGGAAGCTGCGATGGAGTCCTCATCCAGTCGGATCCAGGTGCTGGAGTGAGAGGTACAGGCCTTGTGAGACCATATCGACAACCTCGAAAATAGAAGTTGGACGATGAATGTCCGAATGGTCGGGCTCCCTGAAGGTGAGGAAGGTGAGCAGCCAGTCAGCTTCTTTGAAAACTGGCCGCTGAAGTTTCTGGGCCTTCACATGGAGTCCAGCAGGTTGCAGATTGAAAGGGCGTATCAGCTTACAGTGCACAGGTCAGGCCTAGTGCAGTGACCCATCTGGTCCTAGTGCATTTCCACTCATATAAGGACAAGCAAAAAGTCATAGAAGCTTCCAGATCCCTGGGGAAAGATCCACAGGCACTGCTGTACAAAGGGTCAAAAATCATGTTTTTCCAAATTTCTCTGCAGCTGTAATTCGAAAGAGGAAGTCCTTCGATGAAGTTAAAAAAAGGCTGAAGAACCTGGGCATCCAGTACCCCATGAGATACCCCACAGTGCTCCATTTCAGCCACAAGGACTCCGTTTATACATTTGACTCAGTGGATAAAGCCAAACATTTTGTAGACACTTTAAAATAGACGGATTGGCCTGGAGAATACGGTTTATGTTTGTTCTCTTTTCTATCTTTCCCCATGTTTTCCCTTCCTTTTTTTATTCCTTTCTTTCTCCCTAATAATTTCCTTTTTGGAAAGGAGGGAAAAGACCTTGGAATAAGTTGTTCCTTTTTTTTAGTAACTGGACTTTCTGATGGGAAATTGTTATCTCTGCCCCTTTTTTCTGTTTGTTCTGTTTCTCTTTTAGTCATAACTAGGGGTGACATGAAGCCAGGGATCGGTGGAGAGCTCATCCTGACTTTGTCTTTTTTTCTGTTGATTTAAGGATCATCTCCTTGCTTTTTGTTTGGCCTAAGGCTGGGGCACAGTCCGGGTTTGAGGAACTGTGAAGGAGGCGATGGGTAGGATGAGTGCCTTCTATGGGCAGGGGAAGAGTCTTCCATTCAAGGTTTTATAGTTGGTTTACTTTGTAGTCTTTTGGTAGTAATAGTTGTTTATAGTTATGATAGAGTAGTTTTTGTATATAAAGTTCTTCGACTCTATGAGTCTCTATTTACTTATGCTCGGCACTTTGTAAGCAGGGTTCTCCCTCAAGGAGTTCAGGGGTCTCTGAAAGGGGATATGGCTAAGTGTCTTATTAAATGGTTCACCTGGAATATTAAGGGAAGTCATTCAGCTGTTAAAAGGAAAAAAGTCCTTTCTAGCCTTAAGAGGGAAAGGGTTGATATCGCTTTGTTGCAGGAAACCCATCTTGATGATGGGGAACACCTGAAATTACAACAGGGGGGTTATGACTGGATATTCTTTTCATCCTTTCCTACTAAAAGCAGGGGAGTGGTGGTACTTATCCAGAAAAATCTTCCGTTCACATTATTAGAGCAGATGAAAGATGAGCAGGGACAGTTTGTGATACTTAAAGCCCTGATACATGGGGAAGAATATGACATTTTAAATGTCCACTGTCCTCCAGAGCATCCCCTCAAATTTTTGATTAGTGCTTTCTCTAAGTTGAGTGCTTTTGGAACACGGCACATTATTATAGGGGGGGGGATTTTAATTGTCTTTTGAATCCGACAGTGGACAGGATGCCTTGTGGGCCCCCAACTATTTCTTCACAGGCCAAGCAGGTGGTTGACTTATGCGAGGAGTTGGGGCTGGTGGATATTTGGAGATGTCTTCACCCTACCGGTAGGGACTTCACCTTTTTTTCAAACCCACATAAATGTCACACGAGGATTAATCTCTTTCTGGCTCCCTTTTGGATTTGATTATGGGTTGTAAAATTGGGAACATAGCTATCTCTGATCACGCGGCAGTGTATTTGGAGGTTAAGGCCAAGAGTGAAGGGTTAGGTTTGCGGCACTGGCATTTAGGCCCTTTTCTCCTTAAGGATTCCAAATTTGTGGAATACATTTTGAAGGAGTTTCAGGGATTCTTGACTATCAACTCAGGCACGGCTAGTAGTCTGTCCATGCTATGGGAGACTGCTAAGGCCTTTGCTAGGAGATTAGCTATTTCCTATTCGGCTAGCCAGAAACAACAGAAGGAGGAACAGCAGCGTCTACTTGAGACGCGGTTGAAAGCCGCTAAGGTGGCACATTTTGTGCAGTTTTTGGTGACTAAGCTACAGCGAATCACAACCCTTCGGGCTGCCTTGAATTCAATACTGACACAAAACGTAAAGAAAGAACTTGCTTTTGTTAGACAGAGGCTGTTCGAAAATGGGGATAGGCCAGGGAAGTATTTAGCGTATCTGACTAGGAAAAAGCATGCTTCCCAATCCATTACTGCAATCAGCGACAGCGCCAGGGTCCTTACACACAATACAAGAAAGATTAATGAGGCTTTTCGGAGCTTTTACTCTGAATTGTGTCGGTCTGAAGGTTGCGAGGACAGGACTGCTAACTTGGAACTCCCAGGGGTAACCTTGGAACAGGCCTCGCTCCTTAATGCTCCCTTGACAGTTCAGGAAATACTGGAGGCAGCTAGGCAACTCCAGAGTGGGAAATCGCCTGGCCTTGATGGTCTTCCGGGTGAGTTTTATAAGTTTATAGGGATTCTGTCAGGGCTGATGTTGGAAATGTACAATCACTCCTATATGCATGAATGTTCTTAAGAAGGGGAAGGTACCTGGGGATTGTGCCTCATACAGGCCCATCTCTCTATTAAATTCAGATTTCAAGATTCTGTCCAAGATCCTAGCGCTGAAATTGGAAAGGGTGTTGCCCCATATTATTAAAGAGGACCAGACAGGCTTTATAAGGGGCTGTAGGTCCTCTAATAATATTAAAAGGTTGCTGAATATGGTCCAAGTTTGTCATCAACGATCAATTCAGGGGTTGGTGATTTCCTTAGATGCAGAGAAAGAATTTGACCGGGTAGAATGGCTTATGTCTGAGAACAGCTTGGGTTGGGTGGGGTCTTTGCTAGGAGGTTTTATATCGCCACCCTCTGGCCGCGGTCATCACCAAAGGGGTGAAGTCTGGGAATTTTAGAATTGGTATGGGTAGTCGGCAAGGCTGCCCCCTCTCACCGTTGTTGTTTACGTTAGTGATACAGCCGCTGACAGAGGCTATTCGTCAGAACGTCCACATAACTGCTCCGGAAGTGGGATCGAGGGCACACAAGATTACACTGTATGCGGATGTCGTCCTTCTGTTTTTATTGAACCCAATGATCCGTACCCCATTTGCTATGATGCATCAATTCATTTGGGGCTATTTCAGGATATAAGATTAACTTTGCAAAATCGGAGGCTATGCCTTTGGAGAACCTTAAGGAAGTGCCAGAAGTTGAAGGTGGCCCTAAGTTCCCTTTTAAGTGGTCACGGACAGGGTTCCGATACCTAGGCATTTTTATTACCCTCAAGTTTGATCTGTTATTTCAGACTAACTTTGCTCACTTGCTTGACAATATTAAGCGAGATCTTCAGAGATGGGAGGCTCTTCCAGTTTCATGGCTGGGCCGAATATCTCTCATTAAGATGAATGTTCTTCCTCGTTTGCTTTATCCCATGCGTATGCTCCCTATAATGTTTCCCAGGTCAACGCTGTGGAAGCTTATGGGATGGTTTGTGTCCTTTGTCTGGCATCGTGGGGGTCCCCTCACCAAACTTACTAAATTGCAGTTGCCTCAAGGAGGGGGAGGAGTTGATTTCCCAGACATCAGGAGGTATCAATTGAGTTCCCTGCTGTCCTTTGTCTGCGATTGGGTAGGAAACGATCCAAACTCAATATGGCTGGATATTGAGGCCTCCCAGTCAAAGTGCCCTCTTATTAACCTGTTGTTTATGGATAAGATGAGGACAGTTATGGTCCACTGCCAGAACCCCATTGTCATTAGTACAGTCAAGGCATGGAGGGCGAGTGAGAGTTGTTTATCCAAGACTTCGCCACTTACACCTATAGTTGGCATGCCAGGGTTCCAACCAGAGATGATGGACTCAGGGTTCAAACTATGGGCAGCGAGAGGAGTTTCTAGTTTGGGAGACTTGTTTGAGGGGGAGGTTATGATGTCTTTTGAGCAACTGAGCCGCAAATATAGATTGCCCAGCAGAGATGTTTTCCGTTTTTTTTCAGGTTAGGGATTTCATCCAGAAGAAGACTACGCTTCTCACTCAGCCCTCTTAGCCCGATACAGAGAGGCTGTTGCTACATTCCACAAGCACCCTTTTGGTTAGTGCCTGCTGGGTGGCAGGGCCTGGCAGGATATTAACCAGTTATGAGAGGTCTGGGAGCAAGAGCTAGGAGTGGAGATCTCTTCTGAAACATGGGAGAACATATGGGACAATACTCGAAAGATCTCAATCTGTAATAAGATATGCGCTACGCAGTTAAAAGTTCTGCACAGGGTTCATCTGGCACCAGACTATCTGGCGACGTTTAAAAAAGAGGCATCTTCAGTGTGCCCCAAATGTAAAATAAGTGTAGGTAATCTTACCCATTGCTTCTGGACATGCCACAGGCTCTGTGTTTATTGAAGCGCTGTGGCAGGAGAGATAGGGAGGGTATTGTGGACTGAAGTCAAAGTAGACCAGGTATCCCTCCTCTTAGGTCTACCGAATTTTCCATCTGGCATGGGAAGAAACTATTTAATATTCTTGCATACTGTGCACGGAAGAATATTCTGGTGAATTGGGTGTTTGAGAACCCACCGGGCTTGCTGGGATGGCAGAGGGCAGCACGGTGGCACAGTGGTTAGCACTGTTGCCTCACAGCACCAAAGACCCGGGTTCAATTCCCGCCTCAAGCGACTGACTGTGTAGAGTTTGCACGTTCTCCCCGTGTCTGCGTGGGTTTCCTCCGGGTGCTCCGGTTTCCTCCCACAGTCCAAAGATGTGCAGGTCAGGTGAATTGGCCATACTAAATTGCCCGTAGCGTTAGGTAAGGGATAAATGTAGGGTATGGGTGGGTTACGCTTCGGTGGGTCAGTGTGGACTTGTTGGGCCGAAGGGCCTGTTTTCACACTGTAATGTAATGTAATCTTCAAAATTCTAATAACATTAATTATGGAGCACATTCCCATGGAACGTTTTACAAACATGGTGCACCACACAACAGACCATCTTTATAAGACCTGGCAGCCCTACTTGAGTTATTTGGCTATAGATTTGTCAGTTATCTTAACTAAGGCATTTGTTTAACTAGGATGGTTAGATTTGTCAAGCCCTAGACCCTGGAGGGGGTCTCCTGAGTTAATACAATGCTCCCGTTCCTTTGTTTGGGAGCTTTGCACCGAGCATAGCTGTTCTGTATTTTTGTTTGGTTTTTGTTTTATTTTTCTTTCTTTTTTTGGTGTTGTTTTGTACAGTGTTGGGGTTTGTTTTGTATTATAGGGTAAGTTAGTAGTTAGTAGACAGTAGTCGTATTGTAATGTGTTTTTTTTTCTTTTTATTATACTGATATTTGTTATTGATTGTATTTTTCAATAATTTTATATGTTTGTAAAGTTAAAAAAGTTTGCTAATAAATATATTTACAAAAAAAAGTGCTTTAAGATTTGATCAAACTGAATGCAAGAAAACACGTATGCATTGATATAAAGCAAATTTGTGAGCTAAATCAAATAACTGCAGCTGCTGAAGATCTGAAACAAAAACAGAAATGCTGGAGGAACTCAGCAATTCTGGCAGCATCTGTGGAGAGAAAGCAGAGTTAACATTTTGAATCCAGTGATTTTTCATCAGAACTGTTCTGATGTATCCATTATCTTAAACTACTTTAGATATATTCAACAAATGACTCTTACTGCTTTCTGCTGTAAGGGACTCTTAGGTGATGGCTGGCATTCAGAACGTTATCTCAGTTTCCATGGCACCAGTGTACAAAGCCCAGTCAATGGTGAAGGTGCCCTGGAGCTGAGAAAAGTCCCCAGCATTAATTCTATTCTGAATCAGGTATTCCATGCTGTATTGCAATCTCTGTGCAGGCTAATGCAAAAACTACGGAGGTATGGCATTGAGGGTGCATTAGAGGTTTGGATTAGGAATTGGCTGGCTGGAAGGAGACAGAGGGTAGTAGTTGATGGTATAGATTCATCTTGGAGCGCAGTTACTAGCGGTGTTCCACAAGGATCTGTTTTGGGACCATTGCTGTTTGTCATTTTTATGAATGACCTGGAGGGGGGGCTTGAAGGCTGGGTGAGTAAGTTTGCAGATGACATGAAAGTCAGTGGAGTTGTGGACAGCGAAGAAGGATGTGGCAGGTTACAGCGAGATATAGATAAGTTGCAGAGCTGGGCAGTAAGGTGGCAAATGGAATTCAATGTAGCTAAGTGTGAAGTCATTCACTTTGGAAGATGGATTACTGGGCTAAAGGTAGACTACTTGGTAGTGTATATGAGCAGAGGGATCTTGGTGTCCATGTACACAGATCTTTGAAAGTTGCCACCCAGGTAAATAGTGCTGTGAAGAAGGCATATGGTGTACTGGGCTTTATTGGTAGAGGAATTGAGTTCCGGAGTCCTGAGGTCATGTTGCAGTTGTATAAGACTCTGGTGCGGCCTCATCTGGAGTATTGTGTGCAGTTTTGGTCGCCATACTTTCGGAAGGATGTGGAGGCATTGGAACGAGTGCAGAGGAGGTTTACCAGGATGTTGCCTGGCATGGTAGGAAGATCGTATGAGGAAAGGCTGAGGTACTCATTGGAGAAAAGGTGGTTTGGGGAGATTTGATAGAGGTGTACAAGATGATTAGGGGTTTAGATAGGGTTGACAGTGAGAACCTTTTTCCGCGTATGGAGTCAGCTGTTACTGGGGGACACAGCTTTAAATTAAGGGGTGGTGGGTATAGGACAGATGTTAAGGGGTAGATTTTTTACTCAGCGGGTTGTGAGTTCATGGAATGCCCTGCCAGTAGCAGTGGTGGACTCTCCCTCTTTATGGTCATTTAAGAGGGCATATGGAGGTTATTGGGCTAGTGTAGGTTAGGTAGGCTTTGGTTGGCGCAACATCGAGGGCCGAAGGGCCTGTACTGCGCTGTATTTTTCTATGTTCTATGTTCTATGTTCTATGAGTGTTTTTCCCAAACATTTCTTTGTATAAAAACAGCCAAGATCATTGTACAGTGGTGCCTCAGAATCCGACTTTAATTCGTTCCAGGAGGCTGTTCCGATTGCGAAAAGTTCGGATTCCCGAAACTATTTTCCCCATAAGAAATAATGGAAAGTGAATTAATCCATTTCTGGACCCAAAAACAAACATTTTCAAGACACTTTTAACTGCAAATACACATGGTTTTGGTAAAATAAGATGAGTAAATGACCTAAATATCAAGTAATAATAAAAGCAAGAAATAAATGTACTAACATGAAAATAACTTCATTTACCTTCATGAGGAGTGCTCATGGTGCACGTGGAAGCTGGAGAGGAGGAAGGAGGGAGAGGGTTTACTGCTTGGAAGGTGAGTCACCTTCCATAATAACATCAGGTAACTGTGCTTCTGCTGTTTGCTCTCTTTGTCTCTTCATTCTCGTAACACTCAGGCCACTTGTAGAGGGCTGGGGCTCACTGGACTGGCTTTCTTTAGAGAACCACCTTTCCAAAGTTGTCTGGTGTTGGCGACTTTTCTGAAGTGGTCAGTCACATTGTCATTGAACATGTTTATGCTCCTGTTGACCACTGCCTTGTTAGGATGCCACTTTTCAATAATGGCCTGTGCTTTCTTCAACTCAATTGTCGTTGTCACGGACTTCCTTTTGCTCATATTTGTTTCACTGCGCTTCTTGGGTGCCATGGTGAATGCAGAAAGGGGGATAATTTAAAAACAAAGCACAAATCAAGGTGAAAACACGAGGTAAACTAGTGATGGACACACGAGAGATGCTTTCACAACTATTTCCCGGGACGAACTGAACAAAACAATCTGTGACCTGAATGGTACGTGGTGTTCGGATTCTGAAAATGTGTTCGGATTTTACGGCAAAATTTTCTCAAAATAATTGTTCGGATTACAATTTGTTCGAACAATAGGGCATTCGGATTCCAGAATCAGCACTGACTTACCTTCCAGCTAAATCAGAGTATTTTTACAGTCAGCCTGTTTTTCACATATCTTCCTTTAATTGTTTGTTACCATGTCCAGTTAACCCATAATAATGAACCCTGAACAATCTCATTTGGAAATATACTTTTGAAGCCTAATATACAGATGGTAAGCAGTTTAATGGGAACAGCATCTAGAGAGCATTAGCTGATCTTCTGGCTGAGTTGAGAACATTGAGGAGCTGAGGGTGATTAGTCAGAAGCCAAGGGAAGACATGAGTCTGGGGTAGAAGCAGGATGAACTGTGAGGGAGGTTTGTCTGAGGGAGCAGACAAACAGTAGAGGTTAGAAGGTTGTGGTGTGAAACAGATGCAAAGAAGATCTCAATCCTAGTGACATAAAAGAGTTGCGGGTGGAGTGGGATTTCAAAACATAGTGGATAATGGGAAAAAAATAACCTGGATTATCCAGAGAAGCAGAAGGCTCTGGTTGAGGAAAGGGAGAGGCAGTTTGAGGAAGGCAGGAGGCTGCAAAATGACATGGGCAGGCAAGGAGAGTGGGCAAAAAAATGGCAGGTGGAATGTAATTTGGGAAAGTATGAGGAAATTCTGAGTGATTCCCAGTAATTTAAGGTCTGCATATGTATAGAATGAGGCTTACATTGGATCTCATGCCTGATAACCTTATTTCTAGATTAGCTGAGTTTGGGGATGGATTAGATTCAGAGGCAATCCTCATGTTTTTATGTTTCACATTGGTAATTTGAGGTTCTTTGCCTGAACTGACAACATCATATCATCCAACCTTTATTGGTAGGCTGGACACATGTATTTACAGGATACAAGAAAGAAGGGCTTGCATTTTTATAGCTCCTTTCATTACACAGAACATCGGCATGTACTTTCGTGACAATTAGAGCTGTTGTAATGTAGTCTGTGTTCTACAGTAGGAAAGGTCAGTCTTCATATTGAGTGTCTGGGTGCCTGGTATTGAAAACAGATAATCTCAAACTGGAAATCTGAATAATGGAGTACAGCAGGCAAAACAACAGGCCTTGGACCTGGCTGCAGTTAGACATGAATACATTAGAGATGTCATCAGTAATTGGCCAATTTCCAGTTTGCTATATTACTTAAAAGCAACTTGTCACTAAATCCACATGACACCATTCAGATGGCCACATAGCACAAAGTGAGAAAAGATCCTGTTCTTCACAGTAATCCTCGCCAAAAACACAACCAACACAACCATCATTCTGACAACTCTCCTCGTGATGCAGACACATTACATCTGTGCGTGCATTATTAAAGGAATGATTGAAGTGTTCTCCGTGTCAAATGTTTCTGCTTAACCGTGATTGTAATTCTGCTTCAGTGCCCGTTCGTGCAGTGATCTGTAATCACACTGCCTTGGTTTAGGGAGAACATTGTGTATTTTCCATGCAATAAAGGCAGGGGCAAGCGTGTCCAGTTGCTGTGAAATTTGCTTTGAACATTCTGAGACTGGGTGTGAACAGGAACTTTCTCATGCTCACTGGAATAATGAAATCAAACGACATTGGCATCATATTGTTGAAGCACAGCCGCAGGCTACGTTACAATAACGAGAACTGCAGAAAGCGACTGCAAGTTGGTAAGAACACGTCAATGAACAGATACAAATGAATGCGTACATTAGTGATGTCTCTGGCTAACTTTCACGTCCACTTGGCAGCCAGTCAGGCTGAAGTACTGAGGGAGAGGGACTCAGCACCTCCCTGTACAAGTGACTGCAGATACACATGTTCTTGGAAAATAACTATACCTATCCCCTGTATACTCATCTCCCAGCTAATTGCACAAATCAGGAGTGATGGGCAATTTTGAATGGAAGTAGACTATTTTGCTGCGATCTGTTCCCAAAACCATATACTCCCTTGTCCATCAAAAGTCTATCTAAGTCAGTCTTAATTAAATTCAATGACCCAGTCTCATTTCATTGGAACACAAGAATTTTCAGGAACAGATAAAGACCATAGACCACATAAGTTTGTATTTGATAGATTAGTTTCACTCATCCACTTCACCATACCCTTCCATCCACACTCTTTCTTTAGAATCATATTTAATTTTTCTTAACTCATCTCCACTCTGCTTCTCTGGCAAGGTCAGCCAGAGGTTCTATTTAAACTATCAAAGTCATGAATGCTTCAGATACTCCTGATGTTCTTCATCTTTAACTTCTATCCTGAGAGTTTAAACTATCAACATGGCAAACAATTTCCCTGCACCAACTTTAACAGTTGTCTACATAATCTTCAAACTTCACTCGGCTGTTTCCTGTTTCAACCAGTTAACATTTAAATGATACAATTTTCCTGAAAAGGTGGACACTAAGTTTGACACCATCAATTTATATGGAAACAAATATTAACTATTAAATTTTTGATGGAAACTATTTGGAAAGAAGAATTATCATCCTCTAAATCATTTGTGATAAGCTAATATCACACACTCACTGGTTGTGAAAGTGTCTGATTAACTTTTTTTATGGTAGCAATGTAATAGTTTATGGAACCATATCTCAGTTATGAGAGGGTGATCAACTGTCTAAGCATTAGGTAACTTTTTTGTGCAAATAACTGAAAATATTGTAATTTTGAACAACCTGTGGTCTATTTTACAAACATTTCTTTAATTCTTGATATAAAAGGTCACATTAACCGAGAGTGAATGAGTTGCTGTCACACAACTGACATACAGATGGGGGAGTCAGATGTTCTAAGATACATACCCAGGATTCTGCTGGGCATGGTCATAACCTTGCACTTGAGTGGCACAAATATTACTTACAGCTTGTCAGCCCAAGTCTGGATATTGTCCTGATCTTGTATTTGAACATGGACTGCTTCAGTATCTGAGGAGTTGTGAATGATATTGACTGTGTGCAATCATCAGTGAACTTCTCCACTTCTGACATTATGATGGAGGAGAGTTTATTGATGAAGCAGCCGAATATGGTTGAGTCAAGGACACTACCCTCAGGAACTCCTGCAGAGATGTCCTGAAGCTGGGATGATTGGCTTCCAAAAACTACGACCATCTTCCTATGTGTCAGAAATAACTCCAACGAGCAGAGTTTTCCCCTCTTATAACCATTGATTCCAGTTTTGCTAAGGCTCCTTGATGACAAACTCAGTAGAACGCAGCCTTGATGTCAAGGACTGTTACTCTTACCTCACCACTGGAGTTCACCTCTTTTGTCCATGTTACAATGAGGTCAGGAGCTGAGTGGCCCTGGCAGAACCTAATCTGGGCATCACTGAGCAGGTTATTGCTGAGCAGGTTCTGCTTGATAGCCCTGGAAATGACACCTTCCATCACTTTAATGGTGATCAAGAGTACTCTGAAGGGGAGTAATTGGCCGAGTTGGATTTGTCCTGCTTTTTGTGTAAGGCCATCCCTGGGCAATTGTTGTGTAGACACTAATAGTGTAGCTGTACTGTAACAGCTTGGTTAGGGGAGTTATTAGTATTGGGAGCTTTACCACTTTATTTTTGTTTGATTATCCTTTTTGGTTTGGAGCTGGGAACCATGAGCTGAGAGCTGAAAGTGACCTTTGTATTGTGAGCAGCAACTTGTTTGAAAAAAAAGTACAAAGAAACTTTTATTTGCAAATGAGGCCAGGCCTGGAAGTTAATTGTAGATTGATTCTTATTCAAAGAATGCTCTATAGACATGTCAGTTCTAGAAAGGTGTTATGCTCAAACACATGAGAGATGTTGAATGTATTTTATGAGCAAGGCATTTTAAATACAGGATCAATAATTTTTGGGAGAAAAGAAAAGTGTACAAAAACCAAAATAAAGAATTTCTTGGCAAGGTCAACATTTATTATCCAGACAGGAGAGCAAATTGTCCTAAAGTGGTGAGACATCTTCCTGAGTCATGTGGTGAGGGTACTGCCAAGATGTTGTCCAGCAGAGTCTCCCAAGATTTTGATCTAAGGAAGCTGAACCAATAATAACTATGATTAGAATTGTAAGTGACTTGGAGAGAACGTTGGAGGTGCTGGTGGTCCCACATGTCTGGCACTTGTTTTTCTAAGAGTAAGAGGTCAGGAATGTGGAAGATGCTATCAAAGAAACTTTGGCAATGGAATTTAATAAGCATCCCAACAAGTCTTAACCCACCACCATTCTCCCCTAACAGATGAGACCTGCTCAGCACTCAATAGCTTTCCTGTTAATTAAACTTACTTCCTCCAAATCAAAGGTATTATCAAGGGCCTCCGCACAGACTTGAGTTACAAATGCCTCTACGAATGTATGTGCAACAATTCTTGTTCTCGTTCTATTCAGGTTGTCTGCCTGACCTCATTTTTACTGATACATTAATAACTGGAACAGAGACATTTTCTGCTGTCAGCTTGTGCTTGAACATCACAACTTCCAAGCCACCTTCCTGACTTGGAAATATATTGCCATTCCTTCAATGTTTCTGGGTCAAAATCCTCGATTTTCTTCCCTAACAACATTGTGGGTGTCTCTATGTGCAGTGGTTCAAGAAGGCAGCTCACTGTTACTTTCTCAAGGGCAATTAGGGACACCTACATCCCATGAAAGAGTTTAATAAGTGAATTGCCTTTGCTTCAATTCGTCTCTCACTTGCTTGCCTTTCCTTCCTTGACTTCTCAGTGTCTATTTCTGGGGATAGACTGACACCAAAAATCCATTATATATCCACACGCTCCCATAGCTCCCTTGACAACACTTCCTCACCCCTGCATTCTAGAAATACTCCTTCCATGTTCCCAATTTCTATGTCTTTATTTAAGTTTGTCAGGTCAATGACAGGGGCTATTCTTGCTGGATCAAAAAGAAGACTTATCAGAAACATTGATGTGGAAAGTAAGAACACAGCTTTCATCATGTTGCCTATTTTCTACTTCTGCTCTCACCCCTTCCCCATGCACCCACCTCTGTAGGGATTCCCTTGACCTTACCATCCATCCATAGCATTCAATCTGTTATCCTCCCCTATTTACACTATTTCTAGCATGATACCACAACCAAATGTTTCTCACCCTCCTCCCCAGGATGCTGATCCCTTTAATCTGGGATATTCTGGTCTTCTCAACTACCTTCACACTCCCCGACTTTCCTATTACACCTTTCCATATAAACACATCCTGTCCTTTCAGCTCATTCCAGGGCATAGATTTGAGTCATTTCTAAATAGTATTTAAACAGACGTTAATGGAACTGAACACCATGTAACCACCAGAATGCACCTCACCTTTGTCCAGGGGTAGGGAACATGCGGCCTTCTCGGTCATTGTGTGTGGCCTTTTGAATGAATCCAAATTTTGCAGAACAAATCTTTTATTTTTTATTAATATGGTTTTTATCGTCCTTTATTATTTTATTTTAATCTTAAAATGAATGTATTTTAAATACCAGAGAGTAATAGAAAATTCAACGAAATGATCCTCACAGACTGACTGCCACAATTAAAAAATTGGTAAGTCATAAGGGCTATTTCGACACCTGCTATGCTCACAACAAAGTCTTTAAAAGGTTAGTTAACTTTAGAATTAACATTTTTTTCATTTATTTTTAGTTAGTACATAGTAGTTAAATTTTTACAAAATAATGTGAATTTTAAAGAATATATAATTGAAGTTTCTTGGATGCGGCCTTATTAGATTACAACTAACACAATGCGGCCTTCCAACATGAAAAGCTTCCCCACCTCTGCCTTTGTCCTTATGAAGGACGGAAGCTCATTAATGAAGGAGATGGTGATGATCATTGAGGCTAGTCAACCACAATCACCTTCCTTTGTGCAAGGAATGATTTCGACCAGCAGAGAGCTCTCATCCCCATTCCCATTGAGTCCCATTGACTGCCACAACCAGTTGCACATGGACTGGATGTCAAGAGCTGTCACTCTCACCTCACTTCTTTTGTCCATTTTTGAACCAAGGGTGTAATGAGGTCAGCAGCCTGGTGATGCTGGTAGAGGCCAAACCGAGAACTAGCGAGGAGGCTAATGGTCGAAAGAAAATGAAGAATTGTGGATGCTGGAACTCAGAAACTGAAACAGAAATTGTTGGGAAATATCAACAGGTGAAGCAGCATCTGTGGACAGAAATCAACGTTAACTTTTCGGGTCCAGTGACCCTTCTTTGGACTGATGGTAGCTAGGAAAATGTTGGTATGCAAATGGAATGGGGAAATGGTGAAGGAGTAAATGACAAGTGAGGATGGAACGCAGAGAGAGAGAGAGAAAAAAGAACAAAGGAATGGGTAAAGGTAACCTACTGGAATCAGTAGCTGCTGATTGGGACTATTAATAGCTGACAATGGGTTGTTTGTGTTAGCAGACCATGTTATGACATGGCCTGATGTGTAGGGTTTGGTCTAACCACATGGGAGGAGGTGCTAACACCTTAAAATTATGGAACTTGAAATTGAGTCCAGAAGACTGCAAGGTTTCCAGGCGGAAGATGAGCAGCTGTTCTTCCAGCTTTTGTGCTCAGCTTCAGTAGATCAATGCAGGAAGTCTGAAACAGAGATGTTAGCCAGAGAATACGGTGGTAGGTTGAAGAGGCAAGCAATTAGAAGCTCAGGTTCTGTTCTGCTAAACAGAACATAGGTGAAGTAGTCAGACAGTCTACACTTTGTCTCCCCAATGTAGAAGAGGCCACATTATGAGCAGTGAGTACAGTAGACTAGATTGAGTGAAGTGCAGGTAAAGTGTTGCTTCACCTGGAAGATGCACCTTTTTTAAAATTCATTTGTGGGGCTTGGGCGTCACTGGCTGGCCAGCATTGATAGCCCACCCCTATTTGCCCTTGAGAAGGTGGTGGTGAGCTGCCTTCTTGAATCGCTGAAGTCGGTTGACCCACAATGTTGGTAGGGAGGGAATTCCAGGATTTTGACCCAACGATTGTGAAGGAACGGCAGTATATTTCTAAGTCAGGGGTGTGAGTGGCTTGGAGGGGAGCTTGCAGGTGGTGGTGTTCCCAAGTACCTGCTGCCCTTGTCCTTCTAGGTGGAAGTGGATGTGGGTTTGGGAGGTGCTGTCTAAGGATCTTTGGTGAATTTCTGAAGTGCATCTTGTAGATAGTACACATTGCTGCTACTGAAGGGATTGAATGTTTGTAGATGTGGCACCAATAAAGTTGGCTGCTTCATCCTGGATGGTGTCAAGCTTCTTAAGTGTTGTTGGAGCTGCACCCATTCAGACAAGTGAAGGGTATTCCATCACACTCCTGACTTGTTCCTTGTAGATGGTGGACAGACTTTGGGGTGTCAGTAGGTGATTTGGTCGCCGCAGTATCCCTAGTCTCTGACCTGCTCTTGTAGCCACTGTTTTTATGTGGCGAGTCCAGTTAAGTGTCTGGTCAATGGTAGCCCCAAGGATGTTGACAGTGGGGGATTCAGTGATGGTAGTACCGCTGAATGTGAAGGGACGGTGGTTATAGTGTCTCTTATTGGTGATAGTGATTTTGTGGCTTGTTACTTGCCACTTGTTGGAGACAGTGAGGACTGCGGATGCTGGAGATCAGAGTCGAGAGTGTGGTGCTGGAAAAGCACAACAGGTTAGGCAGCATCCGAGGAGCAGGAGAATCAATATTTCAGGCAAAAGCCCTTCATCAGGAATGAGGCTTGTGAGCTGGTGAACTGAGAGATTGATGCCTTAAACGTTGATCCTCCTGCACCTTGGATGCTGCCTGACTTGCTGTGCTTTTCCAGCACCACACACTCGAGTCTTGTTACTTGTTGGCCCAAGCCTGGATACTGTTCAGATCTTGTTGCATTTGAGCACGGACTGCTTTAGTATTTGAGGAGTTGTGAATGGTGCTGAACACTGTGCAATTATCAGCGAACATCCCCACTTCTGACCTTATGACAGAGAAAAAGTAATTGCTGAAGCACGTTGGAGTCTTGCAGAGATGTCCTGGAGCTGAGATGTCTGACTCTCCACAACCACAACCATCTTCCTTTGTGCCGGGAATTACTCTGACTGGAGCCTTGGATACTGAGGAGGGATTCATCCCACTGGAGGTGGCAGAATTGGCGGTTAATGCTCCTCTGGATGTGGATGCTGGTGGGATGATAGATGGGGACAAAGGGGATGCTGTCACTGTTTTGAGAGGGAAGAGAAGGGGGTGAGGGCCAGAAGGGCTGGAGATGGGTTAGACCCAACTGACCTGTCAACCACGGGGGTGCTCGTTTGAGGAAGAAGGTGGACATTTCTGAGTTGCCCTTGTTGAAGCTGGCATCATCAGATCAGATTAGATTACTTACAATGTGGAAACATGCCCTTCGGCCCAACAAGTCCACACCGACCCACCGAAGAGCAAACCACCCAGACCCATTCCTCTATATTTACCCCTTCACCTAACACTACCGGCAGTTTAGCATGGCCAAATTCACCTAACCTGCACATCTTTGGACTGTGGGAGGAAACCGGAGCACCCAGAGGAAACCCACGCAGACACGGGGAGAATATGCAAACTCCACACAGAGAATCACCTGAGGCGGGAATTGAGCCTGGGTCTCTGGTGCTGTGAGGCAGCAGTGCTAACCACCGTGCCACCCACAGATGGATGGTTCTTGGTGTAGATGGGGGTGTCTGTTAGCTGTATCAACAAATCCTTGCAGCACATTTCTAAGCGTCTGGAACACATTGATGCTGATGGGTATTTGACCCAATTTGAAGTGTCCTGCTTTTTTTAGGAACAAAACCTACATTGGCAGTTTATCACCTTGTTGCAAAGATGCCAATGTTATACCTGTTCTTGATGAATGGCACAGCCAGTCCTGGAATATAATCCTGCAGTGTTACAGCTGGGTTCGTTGTTGAGATGCACAGTTCCAGTGTGCTTAACAATCATTTGATTTTATGTGATAGCAAGATATGAACACATTATTAACAAGCAAGACAATGATCTGGAGATTATTTGGGGAAATTGAAATCAACTAAACCAAAACAGCTTATATTACATCATAATGAATCATTAAGATTATAAAGCTGTGAGTAAGTAGAACCTTATAAACACGAGAAGCTTTTCTTCATAATTAGTAAAATATCAAGAACAAAATAATTGGTGTTTTTTTCTAACGTGAATAAAAACAGATAATTTTATTTATTAATGAGTATCACTTAACAAATCGACATCCATCAGTCAAGTGTAATAAACAGTTTGGATAGAATTATGTGCTTCCTATCTTGACATAATCATGCAACTTCTGTCACTGACTGTGCGCTGTCATCTTCCAACCAGTTCAATACAGACACAGAACCAGGAAGATTGTTGTGCTGTGTACTTTTAACACTACACCAGAATGGAGCTGACATTGAGTATTGACAAGCAATATATCATAGTATCATAGAATCCCTACAGTGTGGGAACAGGCCCTTTGCCCCAAAACAGGCTCTAATGTAATGAGGGGTACGTCAGGTTCCAAGTGATCGATTGGGATAGGGGAGTCCCTAGTCGAAGGCGCAGACAGACATTTCTGTGGCCAGCAGTGAAAAATCAGAACGGTGTGTTGCCTTCCTCGTGCCAGGAGCAAGGATGTCTCAGAGAGGGTGCAGAATGTTCTCATAGGGGAGAGGGATCAGCGTGAAGTCATTGTACACATTGGAACCAAAGACATAGGAAGGGAAAAGGATGAGATTCTCAAGGGACAATATAGAAAGTAAGACAGGATTTAAAAAGGAGGTCCTTGAGGGAAGTAATACGTGGACTACTCCCGGTGCTATGAGCTAGAGAGGGTAGCAATAGGAGGATAGAGCAGATGATTGCATGGCTGGGGAGCTGGTGTATGGGAGAAGGATTCACATTTTTGGATCATTGGAATCTCTTCTGGGGTAGAAGTGACCTGCACAAGAAGGATGGATTGCACCTGAATTGGAAAGGAACACTAATATACTGGCAGGGAGGTTTGCTAGAGCAGCTCAAGAGGATTTAAACTAGTAAGGTGGAGGGGTGCAACCCAGGGAGATAGTGAGGAAATAGATCAATCTGAGACTGGTACAGTTGAGAACAGAAACAAGTCAAACAGTCAGGGCAGGCAGACTCAAAGCAGAGATCAAGTTGGACTGATAAATTAAACTGCAATGCAAGAGGCCAAAAAGGGAAGGTAGATGAATTCAGGGCATAGTTAGAAATGAGGGACTGGGATATCATAGCATTTACAGAAATGTGAATCAGAGATGGACAGGACTGGCAGCTTAATGTTCCAGGATACAAATGCTACAAGAAGGATAAAAAGGGAGGCAAGAGAGGAGGGGGAGTGGCATTTTCGTTAAGGGATAGCATTATAGCTGTACTGAGGGAGGATATTCCGAGAAATACATTGAGGGAAGTTATTTGGGTGGAACTGAGAAATAAGAAAGAGATGATCACCTTATTGGGATTGTATTATGGACCCCCTAATTGTCAGAGGGAAATTGAGAAACAAACTTGCAAGGAGATTTTGGTTATCTGTAAGAATAATAGGATGGTTATGGTAGGGGACTTCAACTTTCCAAACATAGACTGGGACTATCTTGGTGTTAAGGGTTTAGATGGAGAGGACTTTGTTAATTGTGTTTAAGTGAGTTTTTAGATTCAGTATGTGGATGTACTGACTAGAGAAGGTGCAAAACTTGACCTACTCTTGGGAAATAAGGCAGGGCAGGTGACTGAGGTGTCAGTGGGGGAGCACTTTGGGGCTAGTGACCATAATTCTATTAGTTTTAAAATAACGATGAAAAAGGATAGACCAGATCTAAAAGTTGAAGTTCTAAATTGGAGAAAGGCTAATTTTGACGATATTAGACAAGAACTTTCAAAAGCTGATTGGGGACAGATGTTCACGGTTAAAGGGACAGCTGGAAAATGAGAATCCTTCAAAATGAGAAAACAAGGATCCAGAGAAGGTATATTCCTGTTAGGGTGAAAGGGAAGGCTGGTAGGTATTGGGAATGCTGGATGACTATAGAAATTGAGGTTAAGAAAAAGAAGGAAGTATATGTCAGGTATAGACAGGATAGATTGAGTGAATCCTTAGAAGAGTATAAAGGCAATAGGAGTATACTTAAGAGGGAAATCAGGAGGGCAAAAAGGGGACATGAGATAGTTTTGGCAAATGGAGTTAAGGAGAATCCAAAGAGTTTTTACAAATACTTTAAGGACAAAAGGGTAACTAGGGGGAGAATATGGCCCCTCAAAAATCAGCAAGGCTGCCTTTGTGTGGAGCTACAGGAGATGGTAAGATACTAAGCAAGTATTTTGCATCAGTGTTTACTGTGGAAAAGGACAAGGAAGAAAAAGTATGTAGGGAAATAGATGGTGACATCTTGAAAAATGTCCATATTATACAGGAGAAAGTGCTAGATGTCTTGAAATGCATAAAGGTGGATAATTCCCCAGGACATGATCAGGTATACGCTAGAGCTTTGTGGGAAGCTCGGGAAGAGATTGCTGGGCCTCTTGCTGAGATATTTGTATCACTGAAGGTCATGGGTGAGGTGCTGGAAGATTAGTGGTTGGCTAATGTGGTTCCACTGTTTAAGAAAGGTGATTAGGACAATCCAGGGAACTATGGACCAATGAGCCTGACGTCTATGCTGGGCAAGTTGTTAGAGGGAATCCTGACATTTGGAAAGGCAAGGACTGATTAGGGATAATCAACATGGCTTTGTGCATGGGAAATCATGTCTCACAACTTGATTGCGTTTTTTGAAGAAGTAACAAAGAGGACTGATGAGGTTAGATTGGTGGCGTGATCTATATGGACTTCAACAAGGTTCCCCATGGGAGATTGGTCAGCAAGTTTAGATCTCATGGAATACAGGGAAAACTGGCCATTTGGATACAGAACTGCTTCAAACATAGAAGACAGAGGGTGGTGGCGGAGGGTTGTTTTTCAGACTGGAGGCCTGTGACCAGTGGAGTGCCACAAGGATCGGTGCTGGGTCCACTACTTTACATCATTTATATAAATGATTTGGATGTGAGCATAAAAAAATGAAACTTACAGCACAGGAACAGACCCTTCAGCCATCCAAACCTGCACCAATCCACATCCTCTATCTAAACCTGTTGCCTATTTTCTAAAGATCTGTATCCCTTTGCTCCCTGCCCATTCATGGATCTGTCTAGATACATCTTAAATGACGCTGTCGTTCCCACCACAACCACCTCTTCTGACAAAGCATTTCAGGCCCCCATCACCCTCTGTGTATGGAACGTCCTATGCATATCTCCCCTAAACCTTTCCCCTCTCATTGTGAACTCATGACCCCCTAGTAATTGTGACCCCAACCTGGGAAAAAGCTTCTCTTCATAGAAAGCATCCTCCATACCAGTCAACATCTTGGTAAACCTCCTCTGCACCCTCTCCAAAGCATCAACATCCTTTTGGTAATGTGGTGACCAAAACTATACACAGTATTCCAACCGCAGCTGAACCAAAGTCCTATACAACTGTAACATGATCTGCCAACTCTTTTACTCAATACTCCGTCCAATGAAGGAAAGCATGCCTTCTTGACCACCTTATTGACCTGCATTACTATCTTCAGGGTACAATGAACCTGAACACCAAGCTCTCTCTGTATGTCAATAGGAGGTATAGTTAGTATGTTTGCAGATAACACCAAAATTGGAGGTGTAGTGAACAGCAAAGAGGGTTACCTCAGATTACAATGGGATCTTGGTCAGATGGGTCAATGGGCTGAAGAGTAGCAGATGTAGTTTAATTTGGATAAACACAAGATGCTGCATTTTGGGAAAGCAAATCTTAGCAGGACGTCTATACTTAATGGTAAGGTCTGAGGGAATGTTGCTGAACAAAGAGACCTTGGAGTGCAGGTTCACAGCTCCTTGAAAGTAGAGTTGCAGGTCTGTGTGTGTGTGTGTATGTGTGCGCACTATTTGGAGACTCCTCCCCCAGAAGGTAGCAGCAGTAGCAGCATCAGTTTTGTTGTTGGTGTTCAGTCTGGCTGCCCTAGAAAGGAGGCCTGGGTGGGTGGGGGGGGGCAGTGTTGGATGGGGTTGGGATGGGGGGGGGCAGTGTTGGATGGGGTTGGGGGGGGCGGTGTTGGACAGGGTTGGGGGAAAGGGGGCAGTCTTGGATGAGTTTGGGGGTGGGCGGAGGGTCAATTTTGGGGGTTGGGTGGGGGGGAAGTGTTTGGGTGGGGGCGGTGTTGGGGGTGGGAGGGTGTTGGGGGAAGGCAGGAGGGCAGGGTGGGGGGAGGCGGTGTGTTCCCTGCACAAAAACCATGCTGATTGTCCCTCATTTGGCCACACTTTTCCAAATACACATAAATCCTTTCCCTAAGAATTCTCTCCAATTGTTTCCCAACCACCTATGTGAGGCTCACCTGTCTATAATTTCCTGGATTATTCCTATTTCCCTTCTCGAACAGAGGAACAATATTAGCTACTCACCAGTACTCTGGGACCTCTCCAATGGCTAACGAGGATACAAAGATTTAGATTAGATTAGATTAGATTACTTACAGTGTGGAAACAGGCCCTTCAGCCCAACAAGTCCACACCGCCCCGCCGAAGCGCAACCCACCCATACCCCTACATTTACTCCTTACCTAACACTACGGGCAATTTAGCGTGACCAATTCACCTGACCTGCACGTCTTTGGACTGTAGGAGGAAACCGGAGCACTCGGAGGAAACCCACGCAGACACGGGGAGAACGTGCAAACTCCACAGTCAGTCGCCTGAGGTGGGAATTGAACCCGGGTCTCTGGTGCTGTGAGGCAGCAGTGCGTGCCACTGTGCCACCGTGCCAGCAATCTTCTCTCCTGCCTGTGTCAATAACCTGGGGTGGATACCATCGGGCCCTGGGGATTTATCCACTTAAATGCTCTTCAAGAGATCCAACACATCTTAAAATGTCCTAGCATCTTAATATGCTCCACACAAATCTCACACTCCTCCATATCCTTCTCCTGGGTGAATACCGATGCAAAGTGCTCATTTAGGATCTTGCCCAGATCCTCTGCCTCCAAGCACAGGTTCCTTCCTTTACCCTGGAGTGGTCCTACCTTCTCCCTAGCTATCCCCTTGCACCCATTCTGCTGCATCCTTATTTTTTTTATCTTTCTCTGTCTCTGCTGAGTAGATCAGTTCTGTTTAATTCCAAGTCCAGCCCATGTTGCGCTGTTAGAAGAAAATTAAGATGCTGTTTTAAAAAATGTAAATGTATCAATTCTTAATTAAAGGATAACTACTCAATTATTTTAAATCCAGTTTATAAAATCATGAGTCATCCATTACAGCTACTTGATTGTCAACACATGGTCTCAATTATTTATGACTACAATCTTCAATCATTCTTAGCTTTTCAAAAGCTGCACTATTAATTGCAAACACAATCCCATCACACAGCTGACCTCGCAAACCCTTCTGCCTTCCAACTGCATTGCTCCTAAACTACCCCCAAGTTGTGCTACCAAAAGGTCAAAGGAAATAAAGTTGCTGGCTGCATAACTGGGGTCATGATCAGGACTGCATAGAGTGGAGTCCCTCCAAGTTTCAGTGTGAACTGAAACAGTCTAGTGTATTTTCGGTGTCATGGTTTTTAAATTCCAATTCCAATTCCAATTTTATGGGCAACACGATGGCTCAGTGGTTAGCACTGCTGCCTCACAGCGCCAGGGACCCGGGTTCACTTACAGCCTCGGGTGACTGTCTGTGTGGAGTTTGCACATTCTCCCTGTGTCTATGTGGGTTTACTCCAGATGCTCTAGTTTCCTCCCACAATCCCAAGATGAGCAGGTTAGGTGAATTGGCCATGCTAAGTTGCCCATAGTGTCCAGTGATGTGTAGGTTAGGGAAAATATGGAGTAATATCATAGGTGAATGGGTCTGGGTGGGTTATTCTTCGGAGGGTCGGGGTGGACTTGTTGGGCCAAGTGGCCTGTTTCCACGCTGTAGGGATTCTATGAAAAGTTAAACTTTTTTCTCCTGCCATCTACAGATTCATTTCATAACATTCACGTGGCAAAATGCATGATTTAATGTTCAACTGAACTGGCAATAAATAAAGACGTTGGCATTTCTGTTCCTTTGTGTCTGCAATGTTTATAATGATGTTTTGCAGGAGCTGTCATTTCACGTCATTTTCCCTGATGAAGGCAGTGATGCCTCAGCTTTCCTGAAACAGAATTATTACGGTAAAACGCCTTGCTGCTCCCTCTTACTCTCTGCTCACATCTCCACCATCCGCTACCACAGTCCTCGATATGTACCCACTCACCAGTTTGTAACCTTCACTACACACACTCTCATGCACATGTGCACACACACACACATGCACACATCACATACACACATACATTTACACACACACATACCACATACGTTCATACACACACCACATGCACCCACATTCACATACACGTGCACACTCGTACACACATGCACACATTTGCGCACACACAGACCACATACACACAATTACACACACACAGACACACACACACATACATGGATATAGACTCATACACGCTCACACACACACATTCACAAACATGCATACGCATAGACATACACACACATACACGCACACATTCATACAGACACACACATACGCACACTCACACACACACATCATATCTTACAATCAATTCTTAACTGTAGGAAAATAGCTGGTATATTCTTCAGTTGCCCAAACCACAGGTGATAAACTAATTTCCCTGGCTGAAGGAGACACAGTTCCTGAGCACAACTCATGTGCACCTTGGATGGAAAGGTTTTTTTCATCACAGGCAAGGAAGAGTTCTCACTGTGGCAAGTGCCAACACTGAATGAGATGTTGTGCATATTTTCCACCTTTAAACTGTTTGTCATTTCGGATTTTTTACTTCAACAAATAAAGTGCCCGGGACGCAGCCACTTTTCTGTGTTTTTACTTCACAGGGAACAGAATCAGGCCAAATAGGTCTGCAATAGGAATGTCACTTAGTGGCTACAGAAGAACCTGAAGGGGTACGGGTGATAAGACAGTGGCTATGGTATGTATCGATTCCAAAGATGTTGATTAGATTAGATTCCATACAGTATGGAAACAGGCTCTTCGGCCCACCCAGACCCATTCCCCATATTTACCCCTGTTTTAAAGAAAGCCAAAAACAGTCGACCTCACACAAAATGTTATTGAAAGTCAACTGTAGAAAGCAGAAAACAAACAAAAGACCATCCAAAGATTAACCGGCAGTCTAAAAGGGCAAAGCAGCAACTTTTGCAACTGTAGTAAGGAAGAATGTTGTTCATGAGACACCACTGTAAGTGGCATTACTCAGACCGTAGGATTTTACCTGTCTGAGGATGTTTATTCAATGATGTCAGAGTCTTCGGTGCTTGTATTGAACAAGATTAACATTTTTGGCTCAGAATTCTCAAGTACCAAACCCAACTCCAGGAGCATATGATGTCTGGTTTCTCCAAATTCATTGAGGTACAAAAAAGTGGCTGCTGCTAAGGAATCCAAGATTGCGTTTGCTTTACAAGGTAATGGTTCTGCAAGAAATAATGCCGGAAACGACTCAGGGTCTCCCTGATCTAATTACCGTTTTTGGGTGGACAAAGAGGAGTGTAGTTTAAGATTCTGATGGGGTCAAACAAGTCATCTCTGGTTCCTAATGGTCTTAGCAATTATGTCCAATCAGTCAATGCAATTTGCATCTCCTTCTATTATGCAATAAACTATATCTCATAAGGCAAGTGCTTCAATTTGTTAGGACTCACCAGTGGTCCTTTACTCTACCATTGTTCAGTAAGCATTACATGAGCAGTTGGGAGAGAACGCATCTGGAGTGAGGCACTGCCCAAGTGAACGTGGGCATTTGGAGCCATGTGGAATTCAGTGCTAGAAGCTAAGGAGGGCACTGATACAAACAGAGCAAGGTTTCTGACACCACAAATGGCCTGAATGTACATGAGGGGAGCAAGAAAAAAGCAAGAACAGTAGTGATGGGAGATTCATTGGTTAGGGGAACAGAGATGCATTTCTGCTGACACAGACTTGACTCCAGGATGGTATTGCCCAACAAGTCCACACCGACCCTCTGAAGAGTAACTCACCCAGCCCCATTTCCCCATATTTACCCCTGACAAGTGCACCTGATACCATGGGCAATTTAGCATGGCCAATTCGCCCGACCTGCATATCTTTGGATTGTGGGAGGAAACTCATGCAGACAGGGGGAGAATGTGCAAACTCCACAAAGATTCGAGTTTGGCGGGAATCGAACCCAGGTCCCTGGCACTGTGAGGCAGCAGCACTAACCACTGAGCCATTGTGCCCACATGTTGGTTGAATAAGTGATGAGATCTTGCACCAGGTGTTCAGGGAGATCGGCAGTAGATTAAAAAGCAGTGCCTCAAAGGCTGTGATCTCAGGATTATCCCCGTTGCCACGTGCTAGCGAGGATCAAAATAGGAGACTACAGCAAATGAATGAATCGATCAAGAGTTGGTGTGAGAGGAAGGGTTTTAGATTCCTGGATCACTGAGACTGTTTCACAGGAGGTGGGGCCTGTACAGGCAGGATGGTCTGTTCCTGAAGCAGAATGGGACTAACATCCTTGTTGGAGCATATACTCGTGTTGTGGGGAAGAGTGCAGCAGGGGCAAGGGACAGAGTGTGTTAGTTCATTAAAGATACAGTATAACTTAGAAAAGGAACTAAGACAGAGCGAGTTCAGCCATGTGGTGTCTCAACAGAGTCAGCTGAAGCTGGATGGTCTCTACTTTAATGCCAGGAATATTAGCTTTAAGACAGATTAGTGGATCGACATTTGGAAATATGATGTTGCTGGCATCACACAGATGTAGTAGAGGGAGGGACAAGACTGACAATTTAATATTTGCAGGTATAAGATCTTCAGGCAGGACAGGGAGGGTGTAAAGAATGGAAGTGGTGTTGCATTATTAGTTAGGGAGTAAGAAGGAGGGATGACATCTTGGGAGGGTCATCAAATAAGGCTTTGTGGATAGAATATAGGAATACAAAGGGGTCAGTAACACTGTTAGTTGTGTATTATAGGCCTTCAAAGAGTCAGTGGGCAATTGAAGAGCAGATATGTAGTCAATTCTCTTATGTGTGTAAAAATAACAATGGGGAAACAGAAGCAAGGAAATCTCCTGCTGATTACCATGTACTATCCTCGCTCCAGAGATGAATTGGTACTCCTCCATGTCAAAAAAAAATCACTTAGGATGGCTGGGGGTGGTTTCAATGTCAACCACCAAGAGTGGTGGCAAGGTGGCTCAGTAATTAGCACTGCTGCCTTATAACACCAGAGATCCAGGTTCAATTCCAACTTCAGTGTGGAGTTTGCATGTTCTCCCCTCGTCAATGTAAGTTTTTTTGGGGTGCTACAGTTTCCCTCCTATAACTTCCACAATGTAGGAATTCTATGATTCTGTAAGTGGCCTTGACCGATACTGATCAAGCTGGTTGAGTTCTAATGGACATAGTTGGTAGATTGGGTATTTAGCAGGTGGTGAGGGATACAACAAGGGGAGAAACATACTGGACCTCATCCTCACCATTCTGCCAGCTGCAGATGCATCTGTCCATGACAGTATCGGTGAGAGTGACCACTGAACAGTCCTTGTGGAGACAAAGTCCCACCTTCACATTGAGAAGAAACTCCAATGTGTTGTGTGGCACTATCACTATGCTAAATGGGGCAGACTTTGAAATGATCTAACAACTTCAGACTGGGTATCCATGAGGCGCTGTGTGCCATCAACAGCAGCAGAATTGTATTCCAGTACAATCTAAGACCTCATGGCCTGGCATATATCCCACTCAATTATTAGCATCAAGCCAGGGGATCAACCCTAGTTCAACAGAGAGTGCAGAAGGCCATGTCAGGAGCAGCATCAAACATACTTGAAAATGAGGTGTGAACCTGCTGAAGCTACCGAAACAGAACTACTTGCACGCCAAACAACATAAGCAGCAAGTAATAGATGAGCTAAGCGATCACGCAACCAATGGATCAGCTCTAAGCTCTGCATTCTCGCTACATCCAGTTGTGAATGGTGGTGGATGATTAAACAACTTACTGGAGAAGGAGGCTCCACAAATATCCCCCTCTTCAATGATGGAAGAGCCCAAGACATCACTGCAAAAGGTAAGGCTTAAGCTTTTGCAGCAAACTCCAGCCAGAAGTGCAGAGTGGATATCCCATCTCGGCCTCCTCCAGTGGTCCCCAGCATTGCAGATACCAGTCTTCAGCCAATTTGATTCACTCCATGTGATATCAAGAAACACTTGGAAGCAGTGGATATTGCAAAAGCTATGAGCCCTGACAACATTCTGAAGATTTGTGCCCCAGAAAGTGCCATTCCCCTAGCCAAGCTGTTCCAGTACAACACTGGCATCTACTTGACAATGTGGAAAATTGCCCAGCTATGTCCTGTATATAAAAAGCAGGACAAATCCAACCTGGCCAATTACTCCCCATTAGTCTAGTCTCGACCATCAGTAAAGTGATGGAAGGTGTCATTAACAGTGCTAACTATCAGCACCTGCTCAGCAATAATCTGCTCAGTGATGCCCAGTTTGGGTTCCACTAGGACCACTCAGTTCCTGACCTCATTACAGCCTTGGTTTAACATGGACAAAAGAGCTGAGTTTCAGAGGTGAAGTAAGAGGGACAGCCCTTTCCACCAAGGCTGCTTTCTACTGAGCACGGCATCAAGGAGCCCTTGCAAAACTGGAATCATTGGGTATCAGGGAGAAAACTCTTCGGTGCTTGGCATCATACCTAACATGTAGGAAGGTAATCGTGGTTGTTGGAGGTCTGTCATCTTAGCTGCATGACATCTCCACTGCATTTCCTCAGGATAGTGTCCAAGACCCAACCATTTTCAGCTGCTTCATCAAAAACCTTCCCTCCATCATGAGGTCAGAGGTAAATTGATTTTCCAATGATTGCACTATGTTCAGCACCATTTGCGACTCTTCAGATACTCCATGTTCAAATGCAACAAGATCTGACAATATTTAGGTTTGGGCTGACAAGTGGCAAGTAACATTCATGCCACACAAATGCCAAGCTATGACCAATAAGAGACAATCTAACCACTACCCCTTGACATTCAATGGTATTACCATCGTTGAACCCCCCAACTATTAACATCCTGGAGGTTATCATTGACCAGAAACTCAACTGGATTCACCACATAAACACAGTGGCTACAACAGCAGGTCAGAGGCTAAGAATACTGCAGCAAGTAACTCACCTCCTGACTCCCCAAAGTCTGTCCACCATCTACAAGGCACAAGTCAGGAATATGATGGAATAATCCCTACTTGTCTGGATGAGTACAACTCCAACAATACTCAAGAAGCTTTGCACCATCCAGCCCGCATTACATCCACACACATCCACTTGCTGCACAACCAATGTTTAGTAGCATCAGTGTGTATTATCTACAAGAAGCACTGCAAACTTTCACCAAAAATCCTCAGATAGCACCTTTCAAACCCACGATTACTTCTATCTGAAGGACAAGAGCAGCAGATATAGGGGAAGACCACCACCACCTTGAAGTCCCCCTCTCAGCCACTCACTATCCTGACTTGGAAATATATTGTCCTTCCTTCAGTATCGCTGGGTTAAAATCCGAGAATTCCCTCCCTAATGGCACTGTGGATCAACTCACAGCAGGTGTGTCCAATCAGGAATATTGTCAAACTTTGCCATTCCAGCAATAATCATTCTGAGAAACATCTTAAGTTATATTGGAATAGGTTGTACCACCACCAACCTCCTAAAGACAACTAGGGATAGACAATAAATGCTGGCCAGCCAGTGATGCCCATATCCCACAAATGAATGAGAAAAAGGTGATTTTAGTTTAACTAGCCCAATATTAATTGGGGTAACTGCAGTTTGAAGGGTTTAGAGGGGCCAGATTTCTCAAAATGCAGTGAGGAGAGCTTCCTATGTCAATGTGTAGGTGGTCCAATAAGTGCAGTGCTGGACTGAATTCTGGAGATGTTTAAGGCAACACTGGCAGTGACCACAACACCTTACATTTTCAGTTTGTTCTGGAAAAGGAGAAAGATGGTCTGCAAAAAGCATCTGAATTAGATAAGGCAGAATAGTGGAAGGGATTGAAAACGTAGAAGCAACTCACTCAGAGAACCCTGGATGTGCAGGAATATTCAGGACTGGACAAAAAAGAAAAGAGAGAATTACAAATTACAAAGAATTACAAATAAAACAATTACAAAGGGAGAAAAATAATAGGGGCCTTAGAGGAGTATGGAAAGTGCAGGAAGAGATCAAGGAAGTGATTAGGAGAGCAAAAAGGGCATAGATATGACAGTAGTGGGCAAGAGTAGGCAAAATGCCAAGATATTCTTTAAGTATATTAAAGGGAAGAGCATAAGCAGGGAAACAGCAAGGCACATTAGGGAGCATGGGGGAAATCTGAGTGTGGATCCCTTATTGTTTGTGATATATATAATGATGGAAATGAGAATGTGGGGGAAATGATAAGTACATTTGCGGATGACACAAAGATTGAGTGGGTGGTTGCCAGTGAGGAGGGAGGTGTTAGGTTACAGGAGAATATAAACTGATTGGTCAGATGGACAGATATGATTTAACTTGATAAGTGTGAGGTGGAATGTCTAATATTTCCTCATTCCATCTTTCAATCTGCTGAATAAATGGAAGAAGGAAAGAGATGAGAAGTACTCAATCAATGGCAGGACAGTAGGAGGAACAGAAAAATCTTGGGATGTTTGTCCACAGATCTCTGAAGGTGGCAGGATAGGGTAATAAGGTAGTTAAAGTAGGCATACAAGACACTGGGACAGTAACTGAGGCTGGAACTTCACAACCTTTAAAAAGCCCCTGGATCAGCACTCGAAAGGTCATAATATTCAAGGCTATGGGCCTAATGTGGGAAAGTGGGGTTAGTGTAGTAGTAGTCTGTCTTGACAGGACAAGCTTAATGGATCAAAGGACTTCTTCTGTCCTGTACAATTCTTTGATTCAATGACCTGAGTTGTAGAATTGATAACATTTACTGGAATCACTGTTTGACTAATTTTATAAACATTATTGTACTGATTGCAAAAAAAAATCAGGGAGGTAAACATTCCTGATTGGGCCTGTTAATCTGATCCAGATAGGGAGCGCTGGCTGACAGATATAAACATGAGTGTCAGAGGTTCTGTTCACTCTGAGAGCTGACTTTGAGGCAGCTGGAGCAGAGTGAATTACTAAGTACATGTAAATAATGGATGACTTGGTGACGGGATACTGGCTTCTGTGGATTATTTCAGTTATCTTTATCAAATCTTATCTCTAGCCATCAGCAAGTCCTACCTGTCAAACTTTGGTAATTCATGTTGTAAAGTTAGTTCACGATTAGCTGTAGAAAATATTTTATGTCAATCGCCCCTTGGTCAATTGTTGTAACTTAAAATTTGCAGTGTTGTGAGATACCTATCTCAACATAACTTAAGATGTTTCTTAAAGTGATTCTTGCTGGAATGGCGAAGTTTGGTAAGATGTTTGATTGGTCACATCTCAATGAGAATATAAATAAAAATGCCTGTGAATGTGGACATGCCTTTAGTTTGACAATGTACAGCAGTGTGACTGACAGAATGAGCGATGTCATGTTCAGAGACAAAACTGTCAAGGTGACCTGATTTCCACAGCCGTAATTAATTATGCAATTGTTTGGCACTGACCTCATATGTGCAATAGCTATGTCATGTGCAGATTCATTGGATAAGGCAATAAACTTGGACGACGTTTCATACAACAGAGCAGTTTTAAACTTACTTAAGGGCTTGTACTTCAGCTGGCTTAATTGCTTTGACTCTGATTTAATAAGTTATGGGGGAAATAATTAAATCACATTACAAATTCAGTTGGTATTTTTGTTGCCCAGCTCAATTTGCAATTTAAGTATGCAAAGGTGGCCTTTGTCCTACCTAACTGACTCAGCAAATGTTTCTCGAGCCAGTTACAACTTTCTGTGCTGCCCTTGCTGGTATTCATTCCAATGCAGGCAAGTTTTGCTCTGGATTGAGACACTAATAGTTGTAATGAAAACAGAAAGTGTTGCAGAAATTTAGCAAGTTTAGCATCGCCTGTGCAAAGAAAAACTCCATTAATGATTCCAGTCCTTATCCAAAATTGAAGGGGGCTGGAAAATGAATAGTTTATATGCTGTTGACAAAGAGGATGGAGTATCAAATGCCACAGATGATGAGAGTTCCCAGTCAAAAGACAAATGATAATGGTAAAAGGCTAATGGTAGGAAAGGAGAGTTCTAGATGCTATACAGATGTTAGCTATACATGTAAATAATTAAAAATATCTCAGCTATTCTGAGATCAAATCCAGGACAGAAGTGTTCTGCAAAGTGGTCATCCAGTCTGTGTTTAGTCTCCCCTGTAGGAGGCCGCACTATGAACAGTGAAACAGTCAGAAGTCACATGACACCAAGTTATAACACAACAGATTTATTTGAAATCACAAGCTTTTGGACTTTTGCACCTTTGTTAGGTAACTCCCACTTTCAACAAACTTTTTGGATTATAACCTGTGTTGTGTGACTTCTGCGCTGAAAATGTGTTGCTGGAAAAGCGCAGCAGGTCAGGCAGCATCCAAGGAGCAGGAGAATCAACGTTTCGGGCATGAGCCCTTCTTCAGGCTTGTGTGACTTCTGACTTTGTCCACCTCGGTCTAACACCAGTTCCTTCACATCATGGCTTGCAGTGAATACAGTAGTCTAACTGAAGGAGTAACCAGTAAATCATTGCTTCAAAATTCTTCTATTTGAGTCATGATTTGGAGATGCCAGTGTTGGACTGGGGTGTACAAAGGATCTTACACTCCACAACCACCTGATGAAGGAGCAGCGCTCCAAAAGCTAGTGCTTCCAAATAAAACTATTGGACTATAACCTGGTGTTGTGTGATTTTTAACTTCTTTTTGAGCAAGTTTGTGATTTCAAAATTTGAGTTTTGATACAGTTTACTGATTAACCTTGTACCCATCAATCCAGTTGGAAAGTTCATAGATCATAGATTATAGACGATGGAATTTTCCAGGACCAAAGGAGGCCATTTGGCTCACCATGTCTGTACCAGTTCCTGAAAGAGTTACCAAGCAAGTCTTATTCTCTAACCATACCCCATAGTGCTCTAAATTAATCCCTTTCAAACATATATCTATCTCACTTTTGAAACTTCCTGTACCATCCTCCCAGGCAGTACAGTCCAAATACAAGCAACTCTCTGAGTAAAGAAATTTATGATCATTTCAGTCCTTACTCTCTTCCTGACAAACTTGAAATTGTGACCCCTAGTTACTAGATTAGATTAGGTTAGATTACCTAGATTACTTACAGTATGGAAACAGGCCCTTCAGCCCAACAAGTCCACACCGATCCTCCAAAGAGTAACCCACCCAGACCCATTTCCCTCTGACTAATGCACCTAACACTACAGGCAATTTAGCGTTGTCAATTCACCTGACCTGCACATCTTTGGATGGTGGGAGGAAGCCGGAGCACCCGGAGGAACCCCATGCAGACACAGGGAGAATGTTAAATACCAACTAGTCGAAACAAAATATCCTTCTTTGCGCTGTCAAAATTGTTCATAATTTTAAACACTACAATAAGGTCACCTCTTAATCTTATCTGCTCCAGGGAAAATAGACCCAATCTTTCTAATCTTTCCTTCTGTCTAAAATCCACCCTTCCTGGAATCATTCTAGTTAATCTTCTTTGTACTCTCTACAGTGGTTTAACATTATTCCTTAAATCAGGTGCCCAGATTCGAACATGATACTCCAAATGTGGTCTGATCAATGATTTGTAGAGGTGTAGCATCACTTCATTGCTTTTATACTCAATGCCTTTATTTATAGACCCACAGATCCTATAAGCCTTCTTAAGAACTGTTTCAACTTACTTAACTCTCCTCTCAAAGTTGTACCATTGTGCCTGTATTGTCTGTCAATGTTTTCTCTACCAAAATGGATACTTCACATTTCTCTATATTGAATTTCATCTGCCAGGTATCTGCCCATTTGACCAACTTGTCAATGTCACTCTGAAGTTGCTGTGCAACATCCTGACAATTCACTATTCTCCCTAGTTTAGTATTGTGTACAAATTCAGAGATTTGGCCCTCAACACTCATCTCCAAATTGTTAATATAAATCTGAAAAAGCAAGGGTCCCAAAATCCATTCCTGGGCAACACCACTTTCACCTGATCTCTAATATGAGAAAGGCACAGGATTACTCCAAGGGATCCAATGGATGGTACATGTGATGCTGGATTATCTAGGAAAGTACAGACCTGTCAGCTTGATATCAATAGAGGGAAAACTGAAGGAAGCCATAAAATGAGAAAAGATAAATATACACTTACAGAAAAATAAATCAACATTGGGCAGGTCAAGGGCAGGTCATGTCTGACAAATTCAATTGAGTTATTTGATGAGATGGCACAGGCAGTGGATAAAGATAATGCTGTGGATGGTGGATATTTGAACTTTCAGAAAACTTTTACAGTTTCCCACATTGGAAGAGTAATTCAGATATTTTTGAACTTGTTCAGAGATGTTAACTCAGACTTCTGGACTTGAACTCAGGTCTTCCTGGCTCAGAGGTAGGGACACTTGAGAAGGTTGAAACTAGTGTGGCAGGGAGTTTGGAACCAAAACAGGAGGTCAGCGAGTGAAATGACTGAGGCACAGTTGGAGATGAAGGCCAGTAAGGCTAAGAGGAGGAAGAGACAGGGAGAGATAATTGAATGCAATGATTATGACAGTTAAGGTAGATGAATTTAGAGCTTGGAATATTATATCTCAATAAAATGTGTTAGATATTACAGAGACTTAGTTGAGAAAGTGACAAGAGGAATGTAAAAGAGGTGGAGGAGTTGCATGATTAGTTAGGCGGAATGTCTCAGCTATATTGAGGGACGACAAATTGGATGACTCATCCAGCAAGGAATTATGGGTAGAACACAGGAATAGGAAGAGTGCAGTCACTTTGATGGGATTATACTGCAGGCATCTTAACAGCCAGCAGGTGACAGAGGAACAAATATAGGAAAATATAAGAACAACAGGGTTGTTGTTATGGGTAATTTTAACTTCCCTTTTTTGACTGGGACTTGCTTAGTCTCATGCTGCTTGGATGAGACATAAGATATACATGCATTTGGAAAGACAGGGTTTGATTAGGAGTAGTCAGCATGACTTTGTTTGTGGGAGATCATGCCTCACAAATTTGTTCTTTGATGAAGTGAGCAGGAAGGTTGACGAGGGCAGGACAGTAAATATTGTCTATATGGATTTCAGTAAGGCCTTTGGATAAGGTTCCACATGATAAGCTGCTGTGGAAGGTGAGATCATATGGAACCCATGAGGAGCTGGCAAATTGGATATACAATTGATGGTAAGGAGCAGAGGGTAATAGTGGAAGGATTCCTGACGGACTGGGGGCCTGTGACTAGTGGAGTGCCGCTGGAGTATGTGCTCAGCCCATTGTTGCTTGTTACCCATATCAATAATTTAGATGAGGATATACAAGGCATGATTAGTAAGTTTGTAGATGACACTAAAATAGGAGGTATTTTGGACAATGAGGAAAGTTATCAGAAATTGCAACAGGACCTTGGTCAGCTGGGGAAGTGGGTTGACAATGGCAAATGGAGTTTAATATAGATAAGTGTGAGGTATTGTATTTTGGAATGTTATTTCAAGGTAGGAATTTCATGGTGAATGGTAGGGCCTTAAAGTGTGTAGCGGAACAGAGGGACCTTGGAGTTCAAGTGCACTGTTCTCTGAAAGTGGAGTCACATGTAAACAGGGCAGTGAAGAAGTATTTTGGTACACTGGCCTTCATCAGTCACAGCATTGAGTATAGAATTTGGGAACTTATGTTGCAGTTATACAGGATGAGGCTGCACTTGGAGTATTTGTTCAGGTTTGGTTACCTTGCTATCAGAAGGATGTTAGTAAACTGGAAAGAGTACAGAAGAAATTTACAAGGGTGTTGCCAGAACTCAAAGATCTGAGTTATATGGAGAAGTTAGACAAGCTAGGAGTTGTTTCTTTAGAGCTTAGGAGACTGAGGGGGGATCTTATAGAAGAGTATAAGATCATGAGAGGCATGGATAGAATGAATGTACTCAGTCTTTTTCCCAGGGTTGGGGAATCAAGGACTAGAGGGCATCAGTTTAAGGTTAGAGGGGAAAGAATAAAAAGGAATCTGAGGGGCAACATTTGGAAAAACATGGACTTATTAGTGACAGGCAGCATGACTTTGTGCAGGGAAGTTTGCGTCTCACAAACTTGATTGTGTTTTGTTTTGAGGAAGTAACAAAGATGAGTGATGAGGGCAGGGAGGTAGTTGTTGTCTATTAAGGTATTTTTCTGACTGAGATCTGTGCCCAGTGGTACTCTGCAGGGATCATTGCTCGGACCACTGTTATTTGTCGTATGCAGAAATGATTTGAAGGCGAATGCAGTTGGTTCTGATTAATAAGCTTGTGGATGACACAAAAGATTGGAGAGCTGCTGATAGTGAGCAGGATTGCCAGAGGACGCAGCAGGATATAGATAGGCCAGAGACATGAGTGGAGAAATGGTAGATAGAATTTAATACAGACAAATGTGAGGTTATGCACTTTGGAAGAGCTAGTGCAGTTGTAAGGTTACAGTAAATGACAGAACCCTCAGTAGTATCAACATACAGAGGGATTGAGGCAAACAGATCCACAGTTCCATGGAAGTGGCAATGCAAATAGATAAGTTAGTGGTGAAGGCATATGGCAGGCTTACCTTCAACGGTCAGGGCTTAAAGAATAAAAATCGGCAAGTCATAATGCAGCTGTATTGAACTTTGGTGCGGCCATGTTTGAAATATTGTGTACAGTTCTGGTCACCACTTGGCTTGGAGAAATTTGGTTTGTTTTCAATTGATCATCAAAGGATGAGGGGTTACCTGATAGAAGTTTACAAAATGATGAAAGACATAGATAGAATGGATAGCCAGAGTCTTTTTCCCAGGGTAGAAATGTCAATTACTAAGGGATATAGGGTTAAGATGAGTGAGGGAAAATTGAAAGTGGATGCGAGAGGCAGGTCTTTTACACAGAGGGTAATAAGTGCCTGGAATGTACCGCCAGAGAAGTTTTTGGAAGTAGATACAATAACAATGTTTAAGAGGCATCTTAACAGGGATATCAATGGATAGGGGAAAGAGGGATATGGATTGTGCAGAGGAGAAAGGTTTAGTTTAGTCATTATTGGTGCAGTCTTGGTGGGTCAAAAAGCCTGTTCCTGTTTTTTGTTCTTTATTTGTTTGTTTAAATTTTGAGTAAAGCACTTCATCAGGTAATAGTTGTGAATTTTCATCGGGGGATTAACATTTTAAATGGCATCCATTACTGTGCAGAATAATACTATTGGCTGGTCCTTTAGTTGTTAACTTTTTTCAGATATAATTACGGAATTTTCACAGTCTTTATTCATGTGAAGAGCGTTATACATGTAATTTTAAAGAACTTACAACATAGTTTTAGGATACATAACAAAAATGTTTATCCCCCAAATTAATCTCTGATTCTACTTCGTCCAACCCTATTAATATACCGTTATGTTCCTTCTTCCCTTATGTATTGTTTATATCACCCTCAAAGACATCTACTCACTTTAACATATCCCCTGTGAAATCATATTCTTACCACTCTCAGGGTAAAACTGTTTCTCCAGGAGTCCGGATTGGATTTATTATTGATTAGTTAATATTTGTGTCCCAAAATTTTTAATATTTTTAGATTTCCCCATAAGTGCAAATGTCCTCACTTACATCTATCCTGTCAAATCCACTCAGAATTTACAGGAAGAGTCAGCAGTTTAATTGTTAGCAGTTAACAAAGATAAACATATCGAGAAATTTACAGAGTGTTTCCTCACTTTGTTCAAGTAAAATTCTAACCTTTTATTTTCATGTATTGTGATATATTTCATGTTGTTGCATGAGAGACAAATGCACACAAACAAAGAGAGTGGCACATACACTGGCATCCACCAGAAATGATAAAACATTAACTGCACTGTTCGTAGAGATTGTTTAGAAAGGCAGCAAACATTGACTGGGCTTATAGGATTCCCTGGCTCTAATGAATGCTGAAAACTCCATGCCTTATTCATCCCTTCATTCCAAAAAAAGGTCAGTGAGTTAAATTCACTTTCCATTCCCAGTTATGAAGTGCACACTCTGTTTCATAGATGTTATTTATGACATCAGTTGAAGCAAATCATTTTAAAAAGATTCAAACACCGTTATTAACTGGAAAAAGTTATGCCCTACTAGGTCATAGATTCATTTGCCAGGCTGGTGTGGTTTTCTGCAGATGTTTCGTCACCTCCCTAAGGTGATATCGTCAGTGTGTCTTCGCTAAAGTGTTGGTGGTCTATCTGCCTGGTATTTATGTGTCTCTGCTGTTTGTTACTTCTGGTTCTGTATCTGAGTGGTTTGGTTCTGGGTCCAGTTCAATGTGTTTACCAGCACTCTCTCATTTCCAACCACACAGACAACAAAGAACATGAATTCAACTGGGACAATGTAACCATCATAGCACAGGCGAAATAGAGATATGCGAGAGAACTCGTGGAAGCCTGGCACTACAACTAGAACTCTATCCATAAACAGATTGAATTGGATCCCATATACAAATCATTCAGATACAAAACCGGAAGTACCAAAGAAACAGACACATAAATATCAGGTGGAATTGACCACCAACACTTTATCAAAGATGCACTGACGACAAAACATCTGCAGAAAACCACACCAGCTCAGCGAACAAATGTACAACCTCATCCATGCCCAAGTTACAAATCTTTTCAAAAACTCTAATTTTTTTACTGTACAAGGGTTAAATAAATGAAGTATTATTAACTTTTCATTACATTTAATAAACACATACTTTCAAACTGGAAATTTCAACATTCTCTCCTTATTTTACTTCTATTTTTACCCAAGAGTTTTTCTGTGCCCGACAGCATCTTGAAGGTTTGTTCATTGTTTCAGGGTGACCAGAGTTCTCCATTGCAGTTGGGGTTTATCTCCTCTGCATCAGGACATTACTGTCAGGATAAAAATCAATCTTCGGCGATCAGTTTAAATGCTGCATCGCAGATGGTGTGGTCTTCTCGGTCCTTGCTCCTGTTGCCTAGTTGTCATTGCCATCTTCCACTGTGGCAGCATGTTTTCCCTGCACTTGTTTTCAGGTTGTAGCTGGCTGGGGCCAGATGAGCTCTTCTCCCTCCTTTTCCTGATGGGTTCCTTGTTTCTCTAGAGAAGGTCTCATGAGGACAGTCGCCTCAAACTATCAGTGAAAACCTTGCCTTATACTAGTGATTGTGAACCACACAAGGCATCCCTCCTTTCTAATGCTCTCACTTCATGTGGTAGGTGTCTGAAAAGTTGCTCAGAAAGCTAAGTTCCATTACCCTAAATGATTCCTGCTGCAACAGCCTTCTCTCTATTAGAGAGTCATACTGAACCTCTTTTTACTCTCTCTGCTGCCCTTACTCACCCACTAATATTTACATCCATCCACTCAGCTCATGCACAGAATGTAAAAGGGTTAAAGTCATACAGGGAAGAGGCCCTGCAGCCCAACCCATCCATTCTGACCAGGTTACCTAAACTGAGTTTGGTCCATTTACCTGTGTCTGCCTCATATTCCTCTTTCCTATCCATGTACCTGTCCAAATGTCTTTTAAATATTGCAACTGTACTCACCCCTACCGTTTCCTCTGGCAGCTTGTTTCATATACTCACGTCCATCTGTGTGAAAAAGTTATCCTCACACCCCTTGTAAATCTTTCTCCCCTCACCTTAAATCCATGCCCTATAGTTTCGGACTCTTCTACCTTTGGGAAAAGACCTTCGCTATTTACCTTTATCTATTCCCCCCATGATTCTATAAACCTCTGTAAGGTCACCCTTCATCCTCCTAGGCACAAGGAAAAAGTCTCAGCCTATCCAGTTTCTTCTTATAACTCAAAACCTGCAGTCTTGTTTGCATCCTTGAAAATAATTTTTGCACCCTTTTCAGTTTAATAACATCCCTCTTACTGCAGGGCAACCAGAATTGTAAACAATACAGGTTGTTCTTCTATCACATCCATTTTGTTAATGCAAATTCATTATAACACAGTCGGCAAATTGGGCACACTGTTTCTTTTAAAGCATGTATTTGTTATAATGCGATTCCAGCCCCATTTGTTTGAATGGTACTGCTATTACTCAATATTCTTAAAGCACAGGGTTGCATGAGAACGAATCTACCATGTTATGTCAGAACCGACTGTACTCCAAATGTGGCCTTACCAATGCTTTGTACAACAACAACATCCTTTGTCCAACTCCTTTGCTCTAAGCTCTGACCAATGAAGGCAAGCATGCCAAATGCTTTCTTTACCATCCTATCGACTGTGATGCCACTTTTAAGGACCAAAATACCTGAACCCCTAGGTCTCTTTGTTCAAGAACATTCTCCAGGACTCTGTCATTAACTGTATAAATCCTGCCCCGATTTGTCTCACCAAAATGCACCACCTCACATTTATTTAACTTAAACTCCATCTGCCACTTCTCGGCCCATTGGCTTGGTTATCAGGATTCTATTGTACTCTTGGATAATGTTCTTTAATTTAATTAATTCCTTCTAATTTAAATTTACTGCATAAAATATGGATTAAAGTAATTCACACAGTCAGGTACTGACCAATTAAACTGAAAAATGGAAGGACTCTGACTTTCAAGGCTGTTTGATCTCTCGGCCTGGCCTACTGGCATCACAATATTTGTCCTCGAATCTAATGTCATTTCACTGTATTTGACAGATAGGCAGTAAGGACGTGCATTTGATCGCACATACTTGTTCCTGTCAACAACTCTTCCCACTTAGGACGCAGCTATTTCCTCTCAGATCTGTAAAGTCAACTTATTAAAATGTAGCTTCTTAACTGGTGATCTTTTGTTTCCTAACCTAAATGTCTGAACATAATAGTCAATATTGCCTCATTTTCAATTTACTGATTTATTTAATTTAACTGGGTGAATTTCCTTGAGGTTTTTACTGTGCCAAGTTACTTTGACGAAAATCCCAATTTTCATTTAAATGAGATTTCATTCCACTTCTCAAGTTACTACAAGGAATTGGGAGAAGCACCAAGGAAATTTCCTCCTTTGGATTTGTAATACTGGACCCATAACAATCAGATTATTTTACATTGTTCAGGCATCTCTACCTGCACAACATTGTCTGTAGCTAATAAATCCAAGATCTAACCAGAGCTGGGTGTGGTTCTTTCATTAATGCAAGAGTCAAAATCCTGGAACTTCCTACCGAACTGCCCTCTGAGAGAGTATTTTCAGCATATAGATTGTAATGGTTCAAGGAAGAAGCCCACCAGCACTTACTCAAGACAGTTATACATTATCAAGCAATGCTGCCTTTCCCAGTAATACCGACATCTCAAAGCATATTTTTAAGAAGTAAACAGGGGGAAATTGAAGTTTTTATGTTAAATGCTGTTAATCTTAATAAAGAATATGCGCCAAACAGGATATAGTTATCTGCTAATTCAATCTCTAGTTTCAGAGGGTGTGACTACCTTTTTGTCTTATATATAACATTTCAAACTAGTATTGCAAGTAGTGATTGATCAGCGGCCAGAGCAGCTTGAATAGTGAGTCCATATGTGGTCCCAAAGACACTCACAATGTTTGAATTACTGAACATATTCATCTTCTCCAGTTTATTGAATCATCCTGGTAAGTTCCATAAGACATTAATTGCATTGCTCTGTTGTGCTTTAGTTCACCTCTACTACATGGTGACATCTCTTGGTATTGTACCTGCTTTTGACCTATTAGCACATTTCATTCCAGTCTCTCATTCACATCTTCACCATTCTTGCTGTTTTTCACGAACTTCTTTCATTTCATTTTGAGTTTCCTTCTATCAATTCTCTTGAACTTAACATTAACTAATAATTCTTACCTTTTCAATTTTTTAACCACATTCTCTTTTATATATTCTATAATGTATTAATGTTAATTTAGAAGTTTTGCATCATTTTAATACTCCTTCTACTTTTTCATATAGCCCTTGCTTTAGAAATAATTGCTTATGATATGTTATTTAATGCTTGCGTTCACTAGTTTGAAAAAACCATTCAAAATAGGATTTTTATCAACAACATAAATTTTTGCTAATTTTATCAATCTTCTCTCTCACCAATGATCTCTAAATATTTGTGATGTTGCTTTGGGCTGAGTTCATTGATTTTGTATTTTAATTGTTGAGTGGATTCATAAGGAGTATATAAAATTCAGCAACTTGGCAACAGTCCTGCAGTATGTAAAATGAAATGTTAATACATAATTTCTCCATATGCTGTTGTGGCTGAGTGACTACCAGAATCTATTTTGAAAATTTGTTTTAGAACAGATTTTTACACAGCTGTTTAATTTTATAAATCATTTTAATAAGTACTATGAATTGTTTACAAATGTGCGGGTAATAAGATTAGATTACTTAGAGTGTGGAAACAGGCCCTTCGGCCCAACAAGTCCACACCGCCCCGCCAAAGAGTAACCCACCCATACCCCTACATCTAGATCTACCCCTTACCTAACACTACGGGCAATTTCCCATGGCCAATTCACCTGAGCTGCACATCTTTGGACTGTGGGAGGAAACTGGAGCACCCGGAGGAAACCCACGCAGACACGGGAAGAACGTGCAAACTCCATACAGTCAGTCGCCTGAGGCGGGAATTGAACCCGGGTCTCTGGCGCTGTGAGGCAGCAGTGCTAACCACTGTGCCACCGTCCTGCCCAATAATGAACACAATAATGCCGTGTAATAATGAACACATAAACTTGTAAAACTCAAATCTGCAAGGTTCTGGATATTTCAGTGAAATTCTCAGACCGAAGAAAGAGTGAATTTCCCTTTTCCTTGATGAAATGGTCTATTATTGCTGAAAATATCTTCTTTCTGTAGTAGAGTATTTTAAGGACACCCATCTTTATCATACTGACCCTGATACATTTGCACCCAGAATCCTTGCTTCCAGAAGAATATTGTAAAAATTACAATTGTTTTACTGGGCCAGATTTTAACTTACTCAAAAAGTAATTCACATACAGTACTAAAATTGGACCCCATGCTGCTAAGAGTTGTCATTTGTTCAGTTTTGTGGTGAGTAATTGTTTCACCAAATTCCATACAACTTTTCTGAAAGAGTCAATTACAGCATAAAAAGTTGGGTTTATAAAATAAATGTTCTGTGCCACATATTGGAGGATGTCTTATTAACAACCTTCTGAAAGAAAGGAAAGACATGATAACTTTTTGGTAGAAGTACTTTTCCAATTTCTATATTTACAAAAGCAAAAAACACAGCTGTAGACATCCACTTGTAAAATTAATTTCAAAATTTCTCCACCCAGAAGTCTGCCAATTCTCTTTGGGTGCATAGTGAAGGTGCTGTCTGCATTCCACTATGTACACATTCACTCAGAAATGTTAAACTTTCAGATCGTTAACCTGGTGCTATTTTACCATGAAAATAGTCTATCAAATTGTATATTGCATAAAAGTAATAATCCCAGATTTATTCAGCAATTCAGAACCTTACATCCAAAGGAGCTAATAGTATCATTATTATGAATTATTAATATGATCAGTTTGGGGGTTTTGAAGATGGAGCTTGAGGGTGGGACTAACTGGGTAGCTCATTCAGGAGCCTGTACAGACATAATAGGTCAAATGGCTACTTTCTGTACTGTAAAATTCTGTGATTCTATTATTCTACGATTAAAATGAGTCCAAAACAGATTTGGAAAGGACAAATCCTATTTGACTACTGAGATCACTAACATGGTGGACATCTCTTTACATGTCCTCTTTATGGGCTTCTGAACAGTATCCGGTAAGTTTCTAGAGAAGAAATAATCAGCAAAAATGAAAGCACAATGTAATTGGAGCTAACTTTTGTACTTGGATCCATAACTGATTGGAAGGCAAAAGGCAGAGATGTTTCAAGAAAGACCTGGATTGGTTGTTGGCTGAAGAAGTGATTGCATCATGTAAAAGGGGAAATTAATTCAGAGTGAACAGTAATCTTTGTTGAAGCTATTACTTACATTATTTGTTCCTTGGCCGTGTGACTGATGTAGGAGTCACAGAACTGTAAACTATGTGCAATGAATAGGTAGGTTACTTATTGTAACTAGCAACTGGTGACATATATTATGATTATGTATAGCATATCCATTGATACACACCACAATGCACAATAATTGAACATATTCTTCTCAATCTCGCCACGACTCTTGGAACATGTGAGATGTGACATCACTTCTTTCAGTGACTTTTCACTTAATAACTTTTAAAATGATCCCATAATATGTCCCTTTTTTCACAAAGATAAAATCCATATTCCCTTCACCAGAAAACATGTATATAGTGTGCAATGAGGTTGTGGTTCGGATTAAATAAGATGAAATGTGGTTTACAATTGAACAAAAGTAGAAGTCTTAAAACACAGAGGAGATCTACTGATTCAACAACATCTGGTAATTGTTTTGCAGCATCTACAGTTCTTTGTTGTTTTTTCTGTCTGGTAATTATAGAACTCTGTCCAGAACTGTGAACATTTTCTGGTTCATTCACAATTCAGCAAGTTTGTTAACTTGTCTCTCATCGGTACACATGCCAGACATGGATTTGACATTCAACTTTGTCCCTGATCTTGACCAAAGTGCAACAAGAGAGTCAAAAGTCAGTAACATTATTTAACTCAAGTGGATTTCTGTTCTACCTGAAAATTGCACCATCTAGTGTCCTGATCTCATACAATCTGGGCTGATCACAACTTCTAACAACCTCTGCAGGATGCCAAATGTTTGATGAATGATTGAAACTGCTAAAAGAATGATCGTGAACTCTGAACTTCTAGCCACATTTGAATCACAGCTCTGGTCCTGCTTGTCAGTCTTGTGAACTTTCACCTTGTCTGGAATTATTTGGAAAGAAGTATATCTTTTAGTGTCCAACACACACACACAAAACGATTATCACCCTCACTGGGCATCATAGAATAACTGCTTCCCAAACACCATCTCTGCAGGCAAGAGTACACTAATTACAATAGTACACCATGTCTCATGGTAACCTTAATATCTTGTTCAGTCTGCTGATACTTTAAAAGTAATGAATTGGTGGCACAACCATGTTCTTAACAATGCTGTCAGATTTCAGATAATGCGGTGGCAAACTCACATGGCAATCTTTCCACTTGGCACCAATATCTTAAAAACCTGCCAGCATACTACAACCCATTGTAAGAAATACTTTTATTCTGGCACACTAAATAAACTTGAAAAGATCACTCTTTGTTTCCACAACGACCAGACGATATATTTTGCGTATCTACCTGACGATTGGAAATTTTGTGAAATATTCCATAACAAGAAGAGAATTATTACCTCTAACATGAAATAAGTTGGTGCCAATCTTTACCCATGGATGTGAAGGATTTCATGGGGAATCAGAGGTTCTTTCTATTGATTTGGTCAATAATCCCTTATGTCCTTGTACTTTTGGAGTACCAAGTTCATAAGATTGATCTGCAAGACACCTTCAATCTTAATGTCCACAGTATGGCTGGAGAAATCCTGCAAGACATCATCTCTTTCTTTAGGTTGGCCAGTCACCTCGGGGCGTTCTGATGTGGCCATTTTGCTGCACAATTTATATTAAACATAACAATTGTACCATAGAACCTTTAACAAAGGCTTTTGTAACTGCAAAGGAATATTTGTAAGCGGTTGTACCAATTTATTCTTGTTGTTGGAGAATTCCTTTCCAAGAGGCAGATGTGGAATCTGATGCTGCTGATGACCAGGGCTCAGTTCTCACACTTAATATTTAAATAGTTAACCTGGACCCTTGACAAACCTTTTGACATGAAGGCCACTGCCTTCTCTTCCCACACATTGCATATGCCGAATACTTTCAAGGGCGTATCGACACCTACTCCTGGTAGGACTGTATGTTATCCCTGTTTTGATCATTCTGATTCACATCACTTCTAACGATTCAATCATTTGCAGTGGTCTTCCTGCTACAAACAGGATGTACATTTTTATCACCATGTTCCCAATGGGTCTGTTTACTCAGTGAAATTAGATAGTTAAGCAACCAAAATATTCTACAGCTGCTGGCACTGTTATGTGTTCTCCTCATTCCTCTGTTATCTCTTGGTCTGGACATATTCCTGCGGCAAATAAATTCTTGTGTCCGACATTGACCTGGCTCTTCTTGCTATTAGACATGAGGCCATTATAACAAGCAGTTGGTATTAGAGAATGCAAGTCAATGAAAATGAAGGACAGCATGATGGCTCAGTGGTTAGCACTGCTACCTCACAGCACCAGGAACTGAGGTTCGATTCCATCCTCAGGTAAGTGTGTGGAGCTTGCATATTCCCCCCATGTCTGCATTGGTTTTTGTTGGATGTTCAGGTTTCTTCTCACAGTCTAAAGGTGTGCAGGTGAAGTGGATAAGCCATGTTAACTTGGTGGGGGGTGGGGGGGCAATGGCCGAGTGATGTTATTAATTAAGCTCCATCTGCCATTCCTCTGCCCATTGACCCATCTGATCAAGATCCTGTTGTACTCTGAAGTAACCTTCATCACAGTCCAATTATGGTATCACCTGCAAACTTACCTCCTATGTTCACATCCAAATAATTTACGCAAATAACAAAAAGCAGTTGACCCAGCACCAATCCTTGTGACATACCACTGGTCACAGGCCTCTAGGTCTGAAAAGCAACCCTCCACCAGCACCTTCTACCTTCGAGCCAGTTCTGTTTCCAAATGGCTAGTTCCCTTGTATTCCATGTGATCCAATCCTACCATGAGGAACTGTTGAATGCCATATTGAAGTCCATACAGATCACATCCACCGCTCAGACATCATCAATCCACTTTGTTACTCAACTTCATGAGACATGATTTCCCACATACAAAGCCATGTTGACTATCCCTAATCAGTCCTTGCCTTTCCAAATACATGTAAATCTTGTCCCTCAGGATTCCCTCCAACAACTTGTCCACCACTGATGTCAGGCTTACCAGTCTATAATTCCTTGGTTTTTCTTACCACCTTTCTTAAATAGTGGCACCACATTAGCCAACCTCCTGTCTTCCAGCCACTCACCTTCTCAAATATTTTAGATTGTCTACAGTGTGGAAACATACCTTTTGGTCCAACAAGTCCACACCAACCCTCTGAAGAGTAACCCACCCAGTCTCATTTCCCTACATTTACCCCTGACAAATGCACCTAACTCTATGGGGCTATTTAGCATGGCCAATTCACCTGGCCTGCACATCTTTTGGAATGTGGGAGGAAACCGGAGCACCCAGAGAAAATCCCCACAGACACAGGGAGAATGTGCAAGCTCCACACAGACAATCGCCTGAGGTGGGAATCGAACCAAGGTCCCTGATGTTCCAAGGTAGCAGTGCTAACCACTGAGTCATTGTGCTGCCTGTGACTATCGAGGATAAATATATAACAGGAAAGGACCCAGCAATCACATCCCTAGCTTCCTACAAAGTTCTATGGTACACCTGATGGGTCCTAGGGATTTATCCAATTTTATGCATTTTAAGACATCCAGCATGTCCTCTTCTGTAACATGGACATTTTTCAAGATGTCACTATCTCTTTCTACATGCTCTATAACTTTCATGTCCTTTTCCCAGTAAACAATGATGCAAAATATTTGTTTAGTATCTCCCCCATCTCCTGCTGTTCCACACGTAAGCTGTCTTGCTGATCTTTGAAGGCTCTATTTTCTCTTGAGTTACCCTTTTGTCCTTATTGTATTTATAAAGTCCCCTTGGATTCTCCTTAACCCTATTGACTAAAGCTATCTCATATCCCCTTTTTGCCTTCCTGACTTCCCTCTTAAGCATAGTCTTACTGCCGTTATACTTTCTAAGGATTCATGAGATCTCTGCTATCTATATTTGACACATGCTTCTTTCTTCTTCTTGACCAAAACCGCAATTTCACTAGACATTCAGCATTCCCTTCATCTTACCAGGATCGTACTGTCTCTGGACTCTCGTTATCTCATTTTTGAAGGCTTCCCATTTTCCAGTCATCCCTTTACTTGTGATCATCCACTCCAATCAACTTTTGAAAGTTCTTGTCTAATACTGTCAAAATTGGCCTTCCTCCAATTGACAACTTTAACTTTTAGATCCGGTCTATCCTTTACTATCACTATTTTAAAACTGATAGAATTATGGTCACTGGTCCCGAAGTGCTCCCCCACTGACACCTCGGTCACTTGCCCTTACTTATTTCCTAAGAGTAGGTCAAACTTTGCACATTCTCTAATAGGTACATTCACAAACTAAATCAGGATTTTTTTTTGTGAACACTGAATAAATTCCTCTCCATCTAAACCCTTAACACTATGACAGTCCCAGTCTATATTTGGAAAGTTAAAATCCATAAATATAACCAACCAATCATTCTTAAAGATAACTGAGATCCCTTTACAAATTTGTTTCTGAATTTCCTGCCAATTATTAGGTGGTCTATAGTACAGTCTCAATAATGTGATCATCACTTTCTTATTTCTCAGTTCCACCCAAATAACTCCCCTGAATGCACTCCCAGGAATATCCTCCCTAAGTGCAGCTGTAATGTTATCTCTTATCAAAAATGCCAATCCCCCTCCTCTCTTGCTCGCCCTTTCTATGCTTCTATAGCATTTGTATCCTGGAACGCCAAGCTGCCAGTCCTGTCCATCCCTGAGCCATGTCTCTACAACTGCTATGATATCCCTGTCCCATGTTCCTATCGATGTACTGAGTTTATCTGTCTTCCTTGTTAGGCCTCTTGCATTGAAATAAATACAGTATCGAAAGTGTGGTGCTGGAAAAGCACAGCAGGTTAGACAGGATCCAAGTAGCAGGAGAATCGACTTGGAAGCAGAGGAGGAGAACTTCTTCAAGGCAGGCACCCGAGGTTGCTGCCTGACCTGCTGTGCTTTTCCAGCACCACACTCTTGACTTTGAAATAAATGCAGTTTAATTTATCAGTCTTACCTCGTTCTCTGCTTTGTTCCTGCCTTCCCTGACTGTTTGACTTGCTCCTTTTCCCAACTGTATCAGTCTCAGACTGATCTCTTTCCTCAATATCTCCCTGGTCCCTCTTCCCTTTGAGAATATTCTGCTCTCTCTGTAAGCTATCCTTGATTCTGTCTCCAGGGAGTCAACATAATATTTTGATTTCTTGCTGTCGGCTGTAGAAACATCTGCCTGTCCCTCTGGCTAGAGCATCCTCTATCACAGTCAATCTATTCATTACATTAGAGCCAGTCTTGGTACTAGAAACTTGGCTGTTCGTACTAAATTCCTTTGAAGTCCACCACCCCCTACATTTTCCAAAACAGCATACTTGTTTGAGATGGGGATTGCCACATGAGACTTTTGCACTACCTGTGTCCCTTTCCTACCTTTCCTGGAGGTAACCCATCTACTTGACTGTATCTGCAGTTTTTTTCCCCTTCCTATAACTACAATCCATCACACCCCTGAGTCCCTGGAACTTCCTTGTTGCCTCGAACTGCCACTCCAACCAACCCATGCAATCTGATAGGATCCGCAACCAAATATACTTACCGCAGACATCATCATCAGTAACATGGTAAATCTCCCTAATCTCCCACAGCCAACAGGAAGAGTGCATCACTCTACTCATCTTTGTGCCTTAACAACATAGAGACCCAGGAAATAGCACAGTTTTTCTGCTCTAAAAAACACTTATCCAGGCTAACTTAGTACCTTTGTTTTATGTTTTTAAAATTTAATCAAGAGACTGAGGTCAATAAAACATATAATCAAAAAAACCCCAGTCTACTCACTATTGCAAATTTACAAAGAGAAAGAACAGCAAGGTTACACTTAAAATCTATGCACTTATCTGCTCTTAGCTGTGAGGTCTCTCACACAAATTCCTCCAAGTTCAGCCGTGAATTTCGCTGTTTGTTAATTTTTCTTAGATACACACCGATATTTTAACTCAAACAGTAAAGGCAGAAGCTGTGCAGATTCACTGCTGTGTTAGACAGCAGTGTAGGTTTCTTTCTCATTTCATTCCCAGTTACCTTGACTATACATCTTCACACTCTGCTTCCTGTAAAGACTCTCCCAGTTCCTCCATCTCCGTCGCTTTTGCTCTGATGATGCCAACATCACCAACGCGGCTTCTGAAATGTCAGTCTTCTTCCTGAACCGAGAATTCCCCAACACCAGAGTTGACAGGCCCTCAGCCGGGTCCGACCCATCTCCTGCTCCAGCCATCAACCCCTTTCTTCCCTCCCACAACAGCAATAAGGTTCACCTTATCTTCACTTACCATCCCAAAGGAAGATCAATGATTCTAAGTCTCAGTTTTGTCCCTTGTCCTTCTTGGAACTTAACACAAGAAAAAAACAGTGAGGAGGATAAAATCTGGGCGAGTTCACCAATTTATGAAAAGAAAAGCAGAATCATGATCCTAATTTCAGATGTTGGAGGCACTTCACAAAAAGAAGAAATTAAAGGATGTCATTGCTTCACCAGAACAGTTAGCAAGCTATTAACACTGATTACAAGTGACCTACACAGAGGGAAATGCTTTGAGCTAAAGGTGTTGACACCAAAACAACCAGGCCGTTTCAGGAATACCTTGTATTAAATAGGAAGAAGCAAGGTTGCACTAAAATTTTCATGTATACCATGTTACGCAGGCCCTTTCTATTTGACGAATTAGCAGCCAACTTTGGCACCATAGGACTATATGACATAAATACAGAGAGCTGGAACTCTTACAGAGATTTCCATTATTTGGTTCAAGCCCTTGAAAGTGGAGTTGCAGGTAGATAAGATAGTGAAGAAGGAGTTTGGTATTGAGTACAGGAGTTGGGAGGTCATGTTGCGGCTGTACAGGACATTAGTTAGGCCACTGTTGGAATATTGTGTGCAATTCTGGTCTCCTTCCTATCAGAAAGATGTTGTGAAACTTGAAAGAGTTCAGTAAAGATTTACAAGGATGTTGCTAGGGTCGGAGGATCTGAGCTATAGGGAGAAGCTGAACAGGCTGAGACTGTTTTCCCTGGAGCGTCGGAGGCTGAGGGGTGACCTTATAGAGGTTTACAAAATTATGAGGGGCATGGATAGGATAAATAGGCAAAGTCTTTTCCCTGGGGTGGGGGAATCCAGAACTAGAGGGCATAGGTTTAGGGTGAGAGGAGAAATATATAAAAGACATAGTGATATAAAAGGGGCAACCTTTTCACACAGAGGGTGGTATGGGTATGGAATGAGCTGCCAGAGGAAGTGGTGGAGGCTGGTACAATTGCAACATTTAAGAGACATTTGATTAGATTAGATTCCCTACAGTGTGGAAACAGGCCCTTTGGCCCAACCAGTCCACATAGACCCTCTGAAGGCCAACCCACCCAGACTCATCTCTCCTCTGAATGATGCACCTAACATTATGGGCATTTTAGCATGGCCAATTCACCTGCGCTGCACATCTTTGGACTAAGTTAAAAATCACACAACATCAGGTTATAACCTAGTATTGTGTGATTTTTAACTTTGTACACCCCAGTCCAACACTGGCATCTCCAGATCATCTTTGGACTGTGGGAGGAAACCGGAGCACCCAGAGAAAACCCCATGCAGACATGGGGAGAATGTGCAAACTCCACACAGACAGTCACCCAAGGCTGGAATAGAACCTGGGACCCTAGTGCTGTGAGGCAGAATGCTAACCACTGAGGTATTTGGATGGGTATATGAATAGGAAGGGTTTGGAGGAATATGGGCCGGGTGCTGGCAGGTGGGACTAGATTGGGTTGGGATATCTGGTCAGCATGAATGGTTGGACCGAAGAGTCTGTTTCCATGCTGTACATCTCTATGACTCTATGACTCTCAAAGTTGAGTAAGATTGAAAGGAACAAATAGGCACTTGGAAAGCAAGTAAAATCTCTGTCAAATTGAAAATCAAGGATGAAATTCAAGCAAAATGTTGCAAGCCTAGTTCAATGCCTTATGCAATTAGACCAAAGACTGAGGCAGAATTAGAGAGGCTGGTCAGGAGAGGAGTCCTTGAGCCTGTTAAAAATCTGAGTAGGCCATGCCTTTTGAACTAGTGATGAAGAAAGATGGATTGGTACACATCTGCAGTGATCTTGAGGTCATAATTGGTACAGTACTTTGTGCCTTTAGTTGATTACATATAGACTAGACTAGCTGAAGGTCAGTTTTTGAGTAAAATTGAACTTAGTTAAGCCTATCTCCAGATGAATGTAGATCCTGAGTCATGACTGTAACACATAAAAGGCTATTCAAATGCAAAAGATTTCCATCTAGACTCACATCTGCACCTTTGTATTCAAACATGCCTGTGATCAGATTTGGTCAGTTGAAAGGAGTCTAGTGTCTCATGGACAATACTTTATTCATGGGAAGAATTACAAGAGAGCATCTCCACAATTTAGACTTGAAGATTATAGTCTAAGAGTGAGGAGAGTCAAATATGAATTGTTTTAAATCTTTCATTGAAAATTTAGGCAATGTTATTGATGCTAATTAAAAGCCATAATTGAGGCACCAGCACTGAAAAATGTAAGCTGAAAAATGTGTTGCTGGAAAAGCGCAGCAGGTCAGGCAGCATCTAAGGAGCAGGAGATTCGACGTTTCGGCCATAAGCGAAGGACCTATGCCTGAAAAGTCGATTCTCCTGCTCCTTAGATGCTGCCTGACCTGCTATGCTTTTCCAGCAACACATTTTTCAGCTCTGATCTCCAGCATCTGCAGTCCTCACTTTCTCCAACTACGATCATTTTGGCCTTGCTAAATTGCAATGACAGGCATTCCCAAATTTTGCAGCCATTCTCAAGTCATTACATAATTTATTATGCCACAAGAATTGGAAATGAGAAGATTGATGGGAAAAAGCCTTTATTAAAGTCAGAAGTCTTGACTCATTTTCACCATTGTAACTACCATTGTAACTAACATGTGATGCATCAGTAGGAGCAGTCATTCCTCACATATTCCTCACAAAGGTGAAGAGGAGACATGAGCTTTGGCATCATGATCATTAAGAGTCAAGAGTGTGGTGCTGGAAAAGCACAGCAGGTCAGGCAGCATCCGAGGAGCAGGAGAATCAACGTTTCAGGCATAATCCCTTCATCAGGAAGCCCTTCTCCTGCTCTTTGGATGCTGTTTGACCTGCTGTGCTTTTCCAGCATTACACTCTCTACTTTGATCTGCAGTCCTCACTTTCTCCATCATGGTCATTAAGTAAAGCATAAATAAATGATGCACAGATAAAGAAAGAATCTCTAGCCATTACTTTTGGCAATAGCTAATTCCACCAATACCTGCGTGGCCAGGAATTTAATTTAGGCCACAGACTATTGATCACAACATTTGGGCCTCATGCAGGATACTTTCTCTAGCAGTGAGGTGTGTGCAGAGCTGGGTATTGTTACTGTTGGCTCACAATGATGCAGTCAGTTCTGATAAAAAAAAGCGATAGTCCCAGTCTCGTACAATCTCGCATTATAAGAAAATCATGCAATAGTGGCTCAGTGGCCTCGCAGAGCCAGGGACCCGGGTTCGATTCCAGTCTCGGGCAACTGTCTGTGTGGAGTTTGCTTATTCTCCCTGGTTCTGCGTGGGTTTCCTCCGGGTGCTTCGGTTTCCTCCCACAGTCCAAAGATGTGCAGGTTAGGTGAATTGGCCATGCTAAATTGCCCGTAGTGTTAGGTGCATTAGTAGGGAGTAGGTGAATAGGTCTAGGTGGGCTACTCTTTGGAATGTCGTTGTGGACTTGTTGGGCCGAAGGGCCAGTTTCTGCACTGTAGAGAATCTAATCTAATCAATAGCTGCGTCATTTTAAACTATTTGGGGCCAAGTTCGCACTAAAGCCAATACAGGTAAGGAAGATTTGCATTCTGCAAATAATGTTCTAAATTCTTCAATTGCATTAAAGCCAATTCGCATTATAGAAATGTGCTATAGCAGAACCAACTTCCAATCCAACTTACATGGGATGCCAATGGGCTATCTAGAACAAAGAGCAAAGAAAACTACAGCACAGAAACAGGCCCTTCGGCCCTTCAAGCCTTCACCAATCCAGGTCCTCTATCTAAACCTGTTGCCTATTTTCCAAGGATCTGTATCCTTCTGCTCCCTGACTATTCTTGTATCTGTCTAGATGCATCTTAAATGATGCTATCATGCCCACCTCTACCACCTACACTGGCAATACATTCCAGGTACCCACCACCCATTGCGTAAAGAACTTTCCATGCATATCTCTCTAAAACTTTTCCCCTCTCCCCTTGAACTCGTGACCCCTAGTAATTCAGTCCTCCACTCTGGGGATAAAAGCTTCTTGCTATCCACCCTGTCTGCATCTGTCACGATTTTGTAAACCTTAATCAGGTCCCCTCGACCTCCTTCTTTCGAATGGAAATAATCCTAATCTACTCAACCTCTTTTCATAGCTAGCACCCTCCATACTAGGCAACATCCTGGTGAACCTACTCTGCACCCTCTCCAAAGCATTCACATTCTTTTGGTAATGTGGCAACCAAAGCCCTTTACAACTATAATTCAACCTGCCAATTCTTATACTCAATACCCCAACTGATGAAGGAAAGTATACCATATGCCGTCTTGACCACTCTATCAACCTGCTTGGCCACATCAGGGTACGATGGACCTGAACATCCAGATCTCTCTGTACATCAATTTTCCCCAGGGCTTTTCAATTTACCATATAGTTCGCTCTTGAGTTGGATGTTCCAAAATGCATCACCTCACATTTGCTCAGATTGAACTCCACCTGCCATTTCTCCATCCAACTCTCCAATCTATCTATATTCTGCTGCATTCTCTCACAGTCCCCCTCACTATGTGCTAGTCCACCAATCTTCATATCATCTGCAAACATGACAATCAAACCACCTATACCTTCTTCCAGATCATTTTTGTATATCTCAAACAACAGCGGTCCCAGCATGGATCCCTGTGGAACACCACTGGTCACACTTCTCCATTTTGAGAAACTCCCTTCCACTACTACTCTGTCTTCTGCTGCCCAGCCATTCACTATCCATCTACCTGGTACACCCTGGACCCCATGCAACTTCACTTTCACCATAGCGTACCATGGGGAACCTTATCAAATGTCCACGTATATGACATTTACAGTCATTCCCTCAACAATCAACTTTTTCACTTCCTCAAAGAATTCTATTAAGTTGGTAAGACATGACCTTCCCTGACAGAAACATGTTGCCTATCACTAATAAGCCTGTTTTCTTCCAAATATAAATAGATTTTATCCTTCAGAATCTTCTCCAGCAGCTTCCCTACCACTGACATCAGGCTCATCAGTCTATAATTACCTGGATTATCCCTGCTACCCTTTTTAAGCAAAGGGACAACATTAGCAATTCTCCATCCTCCGGGATCTCACCCGTATTCAAGGATGCTGCAAAGATATCTGAAAAGGCCCCAGCTATTTCCTCTCTCACTTCTCTCTAATCTGGAATAGATCCCATGCAGACCTGGGGACTTGTCAACCTTAATGCCTTTTAGAATACCCAACACACTTGCTGTAGCCATGACCTAGAGTAATCAAACATCTGTCTCTAACCTCAACATCCCTCTCCTTAATGAATACCAATGCAAAGTACTCGTCAAGAATCTCGCCCATTTTCTCTAACTCCTTACATAACTTCTCACCTTTGTCCTTGAATGGGCCAACCCTTTGTCTGATTATTCTCGCACTTTATATACGAATAAAAGGCTTTGGAATTTTCCTTAACCCTGTTTGCTAAAGAAGTTTCTTGACCCTTTTTAGCCCTCTTAATCCCTCATTTCAGATTGGTCCTACTTTCCCGATATTCTTCCAAAGCTTTGTCTGTTTTCAATCGCCTAGACCTTATGTATTCTTCCTTTTTTCTCTTAACTAGTCTCACAATTTCACCTGTCATCCATGGTTCCCTAATCTTGCCATTGCTATCCTTCACTTTCATAGGGACATGCCTGTCCTGCACTCTAATCAACCTCTCTTTAAAAGTGTCCCACATTTCAAATGTGGATTTACCCTCAAACAGTTGTTCCCAATCCACATCCAGTTCCTGCCAAATTTTGCTATAGTTTGCCTTCCCCCAATTTAGAACTCTTCCTTTAGGACCACTCTCAGCTTTGTCCAAGTACATTCTAAAACTTACAGAATTGTAATGACTACTCCCAAAAGAATCCCCTACTGAAACTTCAACCACCTGGCCAGGCTCATTCTCCAACATCGGGTCCAGTACGACTCCTTCACGAGTTGGATGATTTACATACTGCTCTATAAAACCCTCCTGGATGCTCCTTACACATTCTGCTCCATCTAAACCTCTAACACTAAGCGAGTCCCAGTCAATGTTGGGAAAATTAAAATCTCCCATCACCACCACCCTACTGCTCTTTTCATAATTTGTTTACATATTTGTACCTCTATCTCACACTTGCTGTTGGGAGGCCTGTAGTACAGCCCCAGCATTGTTCCCGCACCCTTCCTATTTCTGAGCTCTGCCCATATTGCCTCACTGCTTGAGTCTTCCATAGTGCCCTCTTACATTTCCTTCACCAAATGAGTCACTACAAACAGTTCTTGTAGAGACATTTTCTACTTCAAACAGTCAGGAGAACTCTGCTAATGGCAAGACAAGTTACAAAGTAGATTATCTACTATTATCAAAAGTGGTGGACATGGTATGTCATGGATAGATCACAGGAACAACTACTGAACTGAAGCTGGAGCTATCTGTACAAGCAGGATGTTCCCTGTAAGGAGTGAGAGTCAACTGAGGATATGTGCATTAAATTAACTGTACAAAAGTCACTGTGGCAATGTCTGAATGAAGGGATAGCCAGAGGCGGGTCGCCAGGACTCAAACCTAAATATGAGTTGAAGGAAGGAATGTGTGCAGCTCGGGCATGAGTTTGCAGCCTACCTCCGTGAGTGCCATTACTCCCATGAAAATGACCAGAAGGACCATGGCAAAGAATCCTGACTGACTACTACACCAGAATGTTTGAAGGGTGAAGGTTGTTCATAGTGGTTGACACAAATACTAAATGACCTGAATTTACCATCATGAAGATGACATTGGAAGATTGGTGGTGATTTTTGCCAGGTTTGATTATTAGGAGCAACCTGTTAAAGATAATGGTCCACAGCTTATGTTATAAGAGTTTATGAATTCTTGAAAGAAGAATAGAATTCAACATATCCAATCTATCACCCAACCACAGATGGTTTGGAAGAAAGGCATGTTCAGATGCTGAGACATTCTTTAAAGATAACTGGAGAACAAGGATCACTTTCCAAAAGATTGAGTTAATTTTTGTTAACATTTGTGAGTATGTTGGACTGTCACTTTAAGCATCTGATCATTGTAACTTTGCTTCCTGCAGATTGATAACCTCCTTGATAAAGCTCTTGCTGTTTAATGCTTCAGCTTCGCAGTCCTTCTTGGAATTTAACATTTCCAGATCAATTTGACCTCAGAAGAATGGTCACCACTCTTTTGCAGACTTATAAACTCAATTATGGCAAATATCTTTGGTTTGTGCAATAACATTAGCAATTTGATTCACATTGCTCATACACAACACTTGTTCAACTGGCAATTGAAAGTGGTTCTTGTTGAGATCTTCTTCATGTCTTGTCAACATTGGGGTATCTTCATGGAGATTGAGGTGTGTGTTGGCAGTTTTCATGGTGCTTTGCCTGTTTTCCCTCTGCATTTGGCTAATGATCATTTTTTGATGTATGCTCCAAGCTTGTCCTTCTGCATTGCACACAAACTACACACTTTGCTCAAGTGCTGATATGTAAATTGCATTGGCCACGTCACATTTACAAGGCTTTTTAAACTTCTGGGCCTTGGCATCACATGTCCCTATTGGCATGAAGGCACAAATAGCTTCAAATGTCCTTTGATAGTTAAATAAGGTATTAATGCTACTGTTTTTCTGAAAGAAATAAAGTAGGAAATAAGAGCAAGAGATGGTCTTTCAGCCCTTCAAACCTATTTTACTGTTTAACCAAATCCTGACTGATCATCTACATCAACACCATTTTTACACACTGTCCCATATCCTTTGAAACATTTACTACTTTGAATTATCTTGACCATACTCAATGACTGTGCTTCCCTCTGGAGTAGAGAATTCCAAAGATTCACTACGATCTAAATGAAGAAGTCCATCCTCACCTTAGTCTGAAAGGGCCCACCCAATATTCTGAGATTGTGACTCTCAGACCCAGACACAACAACTAGGGGAAATGCCTTCCCTGCATCTATCCTATGATGCCCTGTAAGAATTGCTAAAGTTCAAACAAGGCTACCTCGCATTTTTCTCAACTTTAGCTCCAGTTACATCAATCAGACCTCATAGGTAAATCCTACAATTGCAGGAACCAGTCTTGCGAACTTTGGCAAGAACACCTTTCCTTGGGTAAGGAGTCGAAAGTAATGCATTATACTCCAGACAAGATCTCAACAAGTCTCTATATTATTGTAGCAAGACATTTTATTCCTTTGCAATGAATTCCAACATAGACAATGTCCAGGTTTGGACTGACAAGTGACAAGTAACATTCACGCCAAATGAATGCCAGGCAATGAACAACAAGAGGCAATATAACCATTGCCTCTTGATAGCCAATGGCATTACCATAACTGAATCTCCCCCAGTATCAACATCCTCGGGGTTGTCATTGACTAGTAACCAACTGGACTTGCCATATAAATGTCCTTGTGGTATTCTCGCTTGGCTGTTAATCCAGAGACCCAGGTAATATTCTGGGAACCCACATTCAAATCTCACCATGACAGATGGTATAATATGAACTCAGTAAAATTTGGAAGTAAAAGTCTACTGATAACTGTGAATCCATTGTCAATTGTTGGGAAAACCCATCTGGTTCACTAATGTCCTTTAGGGAAGGAAATCTACCATGTTTACCTGGTCTGGCCTACATGTGACTCCAGACGCTCAGCAATGTGGTTGACTCTTAAGTGCCCTCTGGGAAATTAGGGGATGGGCAATAAATGTTGGCTTGGCCAGTGACACCCTCATCCCATGAATGAATAAAACAAATAAAGAAATAATGGCTACAAGAGCAGGTCAGCAGCTGGGATTACTGTGGTGAATAACGCAACTCCTGACCCTGCAAAGCTTGTTCACCACCTACAGGGCATAAGTCAGGAGTGCAATGGAAAACTTTACATTTGCCTGGATGAGTGCAACTCCAATAACACTCAAGAACATTAATACTATCCAAGGCAAAGCAACCCACTTGACTGGCACCGCATCCACTAATATCCATTCCCTCCACCACAAATGATCAGTGGCAGCAGTGTGTGCTATCAACAAGATGCACTGTAGAAATTCACCAAAAATCCTATACATCAGCTCCCAAACTCACAACCACTTTCATATCGAAGGACAAAGACAAAAGATACCAGCATCTGGAAGTTCCCCTCTATGTCACTCACCATCCTGACTTAGAAATATGTCACTGTTTCTTCATTGTTGTTCGGTCAACATCCTGGAATTCCTTCCCTGAGGGCATTGTGGGCGTAACTACAGCATATATGGTCTGTAGCAGTTTACAAAGGCAGCTCATCACCATCTTCTCAAGAGTAATTCGGGACGAGAAATAAATGCTGCCCAGCCCAGGAATGACAATGTCTCATCAGTGAGTTGAAAAGAAGTCCTTTTCTTCACGAGCCAGTGGTAAATTCAGCTGCTTTGCTTGCTGATGAGAAGGGTATCAATACAGAATGTTATTCATAGAGTCATTGAGATGTACAGCACGGAACAGACCCTACGGTCCAACCAGTCCAAGCCGACCAGATATCCCAACCCAATCTAGTCCCACCTTCCAGCACCCGGCCCATATCCCTCCAAACCCTTCCTATTCATATACCCATCCAAATGCCTCTTAAATGTTGCAATTGTACCAGCCTCCACCACATCCTCTGGCAGCTCATTCCATACACGTACCACCCACTGTGTGAAAAAGTTGCCCCTTAGGTCTCTTTTATATCTTTCCCTGCTCACCCTCAACCTATGCCCTCTAGTTCACGACTCCCTGGCCCCAGGGAAAAGACTTTACCTATTTACCCTATCCATGCCCCTCATAATTTTGTAAACCTCTATAAGGTCACCCCTCAGCCTTCGACGCTCCAGAGAAAACAGCCCCAGCCTGTTCAGCCTCTCCCTGTAGCTCAAATCCTCCGACCCTGGCAACATCCTTGTAAATCTTTTCTGAACCCTTTCAAGTTTCACTACATCTTTCCGATAGGAAGGAGACCAGAATTTCATGCAATATTCCAACAGTGGCTTAACCAATGTACTGTACAGCCGCAACATAACATCTCAACTCCTGTACTCAATATTCTGACCAATAAAGGAAAGCATACCAAACGCCTTCTTCACTATCCTATCTACCTGCGACTCCACTTTCAAGTAGCTATGAGCCAGCACTTCAAATTCAAATGGAGAGAGGCTACAGAATGCTGTGCTACAGAGGGGTCTGCATGGCTTCATACATTAAACATAAACAGGAGCAGCAAGTAATTAGGAATGCAAATGGATGTTACACCTTTGTTGCAATTATTAGGGAATTCTTGTTTCAGCTTTTGAGTGCATTAATGAAAGCCTATTTGCAGTACTATCGGAAAGATGTTGTGAAACTTGAAAGGGTTCAGAAAAGATTTACAAGGATGTTGCCAGGGTCGGAGGATTTGACCTATAGGGAGAGGCTGAGCAGGCTGGGGCTATTTTCTCTGGAGCGTCGAAGGCTGAGGGGTGACCTTATAGAGGTTTACAAAATTATGAGGGGCACGGATAGGGTGAATAGGCAAAGTCTTTGTTTCAGAAGGAGTTTACTGGAGGTAGTTCTGAGTAGTTCTGAGTGGGTTCTTGAGATTAATTCGGTGATGAAGTGATTTTCTTACAAGGAAAGTTTGAACATTTTTGGCTTATATTCATCATCATTAAGAAGAATTAGAGAGATTAATACAAAGAGGTTTCTGAGGGAGTTTGACTGCGGATGCTGAGTGCATGTTTTCCCCTTGCAGAAATCTCGAGCTCGAGGCCAGAGTTATAAAATATTTAAGGTGGGGAATGAGGAGAAACTGTTAGAGGCTCATTAATCTTTGCAATTCCCAAAGAGCAGTGCAGGCTGAGTGAATGAACATATTCACAGCTGAGTTACACAGATTGTTGATCTATATTTAAGGCTTGGGTGGGGGTTGGGGACAGATAAATGATTCTGAGGCAACAATCAGATCAACCATGATCCAATTGCATGTAGGAGACTGTTCGATGGGCCAAATGGTATATACCTGCTCCAATTTCTTCTGTTCTTATATTAAATTAGGACGAAACAATCGTGTTGCTTAGAAAGAGAGGTGGCTCAGGTAAGATGGGAATCTCCAAAAGAATTTGGACTGGGGAAAGGGAATGATTGTTGCTTCGGGGAAGGATGTTGGAAACCTGTTTATTGCTTAAGATATAGCAACACTTTTTAAAGTGTGGGTATTTCACTCATATAAATGTTTTATTTTAGTTGCAGTTGAAGGAGAACTCAGTTACCATAATAACCTCCATGGAGATGATAACATCACAGAACAAGGTAAGAGCAGCATCTATGTATCTGCCCTCTCTCGGAGTTGCTGTGGCATGTACAGAGGTAAATGCCATTAGCCTTGCCATGATTTGGATGGCACTGTTTAGCCATTCTTGTTGTGTTTAAATTGGAGCTCATGGATTTGTTTCCTTCTTCCTAAAAATGATGACTTGTACTGAATGCTGTCCAGTAATATTCCAGACACTTTATGGAAATCTAGACAGTGCTGGTCAACTGGTTGTTTAAGAATTAAACTTTATCCCGCCTAGCAGAGGGGCACAGAGCATTAAATGAGCAAAATAATTCAGAGTGATCCATAGTAAGGCTAGTAGTGATAGTGAGAAGATGGAGCTGAGAACAAACTGGTGATGAAAGCAGTGTGGGTGGGAGGGGGAGAGAAAGGGGTAAAAACAGAGTGAGAATGATCTGGAATAAAGAGCGGGGAAGTTGTGAGTGGGGGACTGAATGTATGTGCGTGAGGAATTGGGATGGGGTGTATGTGGAGGAGGGAATTGGTGTAGGGTGTGTGTGTGTGTGTGTGTGTGTGTGTGTTTGGGGTGCGGGACGGAGGGTGTGCACATGGGAGAGGTTTGGGTGAGGGGGGGGATTTGGGGGAGGGAGGAAGTGGGTGTACGTGGGATGAGCTGGGGTGGGGAGGGAGTATGTGAGGGGAGGGGGTGTATGTGTAGTTGTTAGGGAGTGGGTGAATGGAGAGCTGGTGTAGTTGTTAGGGTTGGGGTGGAGGGGGAAATGGGGAGGGGGTGTAATTTTTGGGGAGTTCAAGAGGATTGAATGTAGAGGGGTGTGAATGGGGAGGGGGTGTAATTGTTGGGGAGTGGGGGAATGGGGAGGAGTTGTAGTTGTTGGGGACGGGGTTGTGAATGGGAAGGGGTGTAGCTGTTCAGGACAGGAGGGAGCGGTGAATAGGAAGAGGGTGTAATTGTTGGAGAGTGCAGGAGTGGGGTTAATGGGAGGGGTGGAATGAGGAGAGGGTGTAGCTGTTGGGGACAGGGGTGAATACAGAGACAGTGTATTTGTTGGGGACAGAGGAGGTGGTGAAGGGAGAGGGGGTGTAGTTGTTGGGATGGGGGAGGATGGAATGGAGAGTGGGTGTTGTTGGGCATGGGGTGATGGTGAAACGGGGATGGGGTCTTGTTGTTGGGGACAGTTGGGTGGAATGGGGAGGGGGTGTAGATGTTGAGGATGGAAGAGGGTGGAATGGGGAGGGGTGTAGTTGTTGGGGATGGGAGAGGATGGAATGGGAGAGGATGTCGTTGTTGGGGAGGGTGGAAAGGGGAGGGGGTGTAGTTGTTGGGGAATTGGTGGGTGGAATGTGGAGGGAGTGTCCTGGTTGGGGATGAGGGAGGGTGGAATGGGGAGGGGATGTAGGTGTTGGGGATGCGGAGGGCAGAATGGGAAGGGGGTGTAGGTGTTGGGGCTGTGGGAGGGCAGAATGGGGATGGGGTGTTGATGTTGGGGACAGTGGGGAGAGTGGAATGGGGAGGTGTGTAGTTGTTGGGATGGGGGGTTGGAATGGGTAGGAGACGTTGTTGGTGATGGGGGAAGGTGCAATGGGGAAGGGGTGTAGCTGTTGGGGATGGGGAGGGTGGAATGGGCCGGGGGTGTAGTTGTTGGGGATGGGGGAGGGTGGAATGGGCAATGGACGTAGTTGTTGGTGATGGGGGAGGGTGGAATGGGGAGGGTGTACAGCTGTTGTGGATGGGAGGGTGGAATGGGGAGGGTGTACAGTTGTTGTGGATGGGGAGGGTGGAATGGGGAGGAGTTGTTATTGTTTGGATGGGGAGGGTGGATTGTGAAGGGGGTGTAGTTGTTGGGGATGTGGTTTGAATTGGGAGGGGGTGTATTTGTTGGGAATGGGGGAGGGTGTAACGGGGAGGTGGTGTAATTGTTGGGTTTGTGAATGGTGGAATGGGGAGGGGGTATCGTTGTTGGGGCTGGGGTATATTGGAATTGGGTGATGGTGTAGTTGTTGGGGACCAGGGAGTGTGGAATGGAGAGGGGATATAGATGTTGAGGATGGGAGAGGGTGGAATGGGGAAGGGTGTAGTTGTTGGGGATAGGGGAGGGTGGATTGGGGAGGGGGGTGTCTTTGTTGGGGACAGTGGGGAGGGTGGAATGGGGAGCGGGTGCAATTGTTGGGGTTGGGGGATGGTGGAATGTGGAGGGGGTGCAGTTATTAGGGATGGGAAGAGTGGAATGCGGAGGGGGTATAATTGTTGTTGATGATGCAGGGTGGAATGGTGAGAGGTGTAGCTGTTGGGGATAGGGAGGATGGAATGGGGAGGGGGTGCCGTAATTGGGGATGGGGAGGGTGGAATGTGGACGGGGTGTAGTTGTTGGTGATAGGGAGGGTGGAATGCGGATGGGGTGCCATTGTTGGGGACAGTGGGGAGTGTGGAATGGGGAGGGGGTGTAATTTGGGTTTGGGGATGATGAAATATGGAGGGGGTGTAGTTGTTAGGGATGAGGTAGGGTGGAATGGGGAGGGGGTGTAGTTGTTGGGATGGGGAAAGTGGAATGGGGAGGGGGTGTAGCTGTTGGAGGCGGGGAGGGTGGAATTATAGGGGGGTGTCTTTGTTGGGCACGGGGGAGGGTGAAATGGAGTGGGGTGATGTTGTTGGGGACAGTGGGGAGGGTGGAATGTGGGGGGGATACTATCATTAGGGATGAGGCAGAGTGAAATGGGGAGGGGTGTAGTTGTTGCGGATGAGGAGAATGCAATGGGGAGGGGGTGTATTTGTTGGGGACAGGGGTGGGTGGAGTGGGGAAGTGCTGTAGTTGTTGGGGACGGGGGAAAGGGGTTGTAGTTGTTGGGATGGGGAGGATGGAATGGGGAGGGGGTGTAGTTGTTGGGGCCATTGTGGACAGTGGAAAGGGGAGAGGGTGGATTTGTTGGAGATGGAGTAGGGTGGAATTGAGAGCGGGTATAATTGTTGGGGACAGGGGAGGGTGGAATGGGGAGGGGATGTAGTTGTTTGGGGATGGCGGAGGGTGGAATGGAAGGGGGTATAGTCGTTGGGGATGGTGGAGGGTGGAATGGAAGGAGGTGCAAATGTTGGGGATTGGGGAGTGGTGAAATGTGGAGGGAGTGTCCTTGCTGGGGATAGTGGAAGGTGGAATGGGGAGGGGGTGTAGTTGTTGGGGAGGATTGGGGTGGTTGGAATAGGTAGGGGGTATAGTTGTTGGGATGGGGGCAGGATGGAATGCAGAGGGAGTGTCATTGTTGAGGGTATTGGTGAGAGTGGGATGGGGGGAAGATGAAGCTGTTGGGATTTGGTGATGATGGAATGTGGAGGGGGTGTAATTGTTGCAATGGAGAGGGTGGAATGGGGAGGGGATGTTGCTGTTGGGGCCAGGTGGAATGTGGAATGGGGAGGGGGTGTAGTTGTTGGGAATGAGGGAGGGTGGAATGGCTGGGAGGAAACGGGATGGGGTGTAGTTGTTGGGGATGGGGAAGTGGTGGAATGTGGAGGCAGTATCCTTGTTGGGGATAGGGGAGGATGGAATGGAGAGGGGTTGTAGTTGCTGTGGCCGGGGAGAGAGGGGGTGGGGGGGTGGGAGCAGGGTAGAAATGGGAGGGGATTTAGTTATTGGGGATGGGGTGTGTTGTAGTTGTTGGGAATGAGGAGTGTGTATTGGGGAGGTGGTATAGTTTTTGGGGCTGGGGGGTAGGTGGAATGGGGAGGGGTGTAGTTGTTTGAGATGAGGAAGGTGGAATGAATGGTGAGGGGGTGTAGTTGTTGGGTTTGGGGGGAGGGTGGAATGGGCAGAGGATGTCATTGGGGATGGGGGAGAGTGGAATGGGGATGGGGTGCAATTGTTGGGGACAGGAGAGGTGGAATGGGAGGAATGGGGAGGGTGTGTAGTTGTTGGGTTTGGGGGAAGGGCCGAGTGGGCAGAGGGTGTTCTTGGGGTTGGGGGATGGTGGAATTGGGATGGGGTGCAATTGTTGGGGATGGGAGAGGTGGAATGGGGAGGGGGTGTAGTTGTTGGGGACGGGGGGAGAGATTCTAGTTGTTGATGAGGACGGTCGAATGGGGAGGGGGTAAAGTTGTTTGGGATTGTGAGGGTGGAATGGGAACAGGGTGTAGTTGTTTGGGATGGGGAGGGTGGAATGGGGAGAGGATGTTGCTGTTGGTGCCTGGGGAAAGGTGGAATGGGGAGGGGTTGTAGTTATTGGGGATGGGGTGGGTGGAATGGGGAGGGGGTGTAGTTGTTGGGAATGAGGGAGAGTGGAATGGGGAGAGGGTGTACTTGATAAGGATTGTGGAGGGTGGAATGGGGAGTGGGTTTAGTTGGGGGGTGGCGTGAGGGATTGTAGTTGTTGGGGATGGGGAGGGTGGAATGGGGAGGGGTGTCGTTGTTGGGGTTAGGGGATGGTGAAATGGGGGTGTCATTTTTGGGGACAGGGGATGGTGTATTAGGGAGGGGATGTCGTTGTTGGGGACAGTGTGGAGGGTGGAATGTGGAGGGGCTGTAATTGTTGGGGTTTGGGGATGGTGGAATGGGGAGGGTGTTGTAGTTGTTGGGGATGGGGAAGGGTAGGATGGGGAGGGGGTATAGTTGTTGGGGACAGGCGAGGGTGGAATGGGTAGTGGGTGCATTTGTTGGGGATGGGGGAAGGTGGAATGGGGAGGGGTGTAGTTGTAAGGGATGGGGGAGGTTGAAATAGGGAGGGGGTATAGTTGTTGGTGATGGGGAGGGATTGTAGTTGTTGGGGATGGGGGAGGGTGGAATGGGGAGGGGGCATAGTTGTTGGGGACAGGCAAGGGTGGAATGGGGAGGGGGTGTAGTTGTTGAGCATGTGTGGGTCGAATGGGCAGGGGACTTAGTTGTTGGTGATGGGGGAGAGTGGAATGGGGAAGGCGTGTAGTTGTTGGTGATGAGTGAGGGTGGAATGGGGAGGGTGTAGTTGTTGGGGATGGGGAGGATGGAATGGGTAGGGGTGTAGTTATTCAGGATGGGGAATGTTGGAATAGGGAGGGGGTATCGTTGTTGGTGATGGGGGAGGGGTTGTAGTTGCTGGGGATGGGTGAGGGTAGAATAGGGAGGGGATGCAGTTGTCGGAGATGGGGAGCGTGGACTGGGGAGGGGTGTAATTGTTGGTGATGAGGGAGGGTGTAATGTGGAGGGGATATAGTTGTTGGGGATGGGTGAGGCTTGAATGGGGAGGGGATATAGTTGTTGGGGATGATGGAGGTTTAAATGGGAAGTGTGTGTATGTTGTGGATGGGGAGAGTGAAATGGGGAGGGGGTGTTGTTCTTGAGGCTGGGTATATTGGAATGTGGAGGGGTGTAGTTGTTGGGGATGGTGGAGGGTGTAGTGGGGAGGGGGTGTACTTGTTGGGGACAGGTGAGGTTTGAATGGGGAGGGGGTGTAGTTGTTGGGTTTGTGGATTGTGGAATGGGGAGGGGTTGTAGTTGTTGGGATGTGGAGGGTGGAATGGGGAGGGTTGGAGTTGATGGGGATGCATGAGGTTTGAATGGGGAGGGGGTGTATTTGTTGGGGATGGGGGAGAGTGGAATGGGGAGGGCTTGTACTTATTGGGATGTGGAGCGTGGAATGGGGAGGAGGTGTAATTGTTGGGGATGGGTGAGGTTTGAATGGGGAGGGGGTATAGTTGTTGGGGGTTTGGGTCAGTAGAATGGGGAGGGGTGTATGTGTTTGGTTTGGGGGAGGGTGGAATGGGGAGTGGTGCAGTTGTTGGGGATGGGTGAGTGTGGAATGGGGAGGGGGTGTAGCTGTTGGGAATGGGGAGGGTGGAAAGAGGAGGGATGCAGCTGTTGGGGACAGGGGGAGAGTGGAATGGGGAGGGGTTGTAGTTGTTGGGGATGGGTGAGGGTGGAATGGTCAGGGGTTGTAGTTGCTGGGGCCAGGGGGATGAGTGGAAAGGGGAGGGGGTGTATTTGTTGGGAATGGGTGGGGTGGTGGTTGTAGTTGTTAGGAATGGGGAGGGGGTGCAGTAGTTGGGAATGGGGAGGGTGGAAAGAGGAGAGATGTAGTTGTTGGGGACAGGGGGAGAGTGGAATGGTGAGGGGTTGTAGTTGTTGGGGATGGGTGAGGGTGGAATGGTCAGGGGTTGTAGTTGCTGGGGCCAGGGGGATGGGTGAAAAAGGGAGGGGGTGTATTTGTTGGGAATGTGTGGGGTGGTGGTTGTAGTTGTTAGGATGGGGAGGGTGGAATGGGGAGGGGGTGCAGTAGTTGGGGCCAGCGAGGTGGTTGGAATGGGGAGGGGTGTAGTTGTTGGGATGGGGAAGGTGGAATGGGGAGGGGGCGTAGTTGTTGGGGATGGGGGTGTGTGGAATGGGCAGGGGACATGGTTGTTGGTGATGGGGAGGGTGGAATGGGGAGGGGATGTCGTTGATGGGGAGGGTGGAATGGGAATAGAGTATCCGTTTTGGAGATGTGGTGGGTGGAATGGGGAGGGGGTGTAGTTGTTGGGAATGGGGGAGGATGGAATGGGAGGGTATGTCCTTTTTGGGGATGGGTGGGTGGAATGGGAAGGGGCTGTAGTTGTTAGAGATGGGGGAGTTTAGAATATGGAGGGGGTGTAGTTGTTGGTTTTGGGGTGGGTGGAAGGGGGAAATGGTGTAGTTGTCGGGGATGGGGTAGGGTGGAATGGAGAGGGAGTGTAGTTGTTGTGGGTGGGGAGGGTGGAATGGGGAGGGGGTGTAGTTGTTGGAATGGGGAGGTGGTGGAGTTGTTGGGATGGGGAGGGTGGAATGTGGAGGGTGTGTCCTTTTTGGGGATGGGCGAGTGGAATAGGGTGGGAATGTACTTGTTGAGGATGGGGGGGGGTAGAATGAGCAGGGGACGTAATTGTTGGTGATGGGGGAGAGTGGACTGGGGAGGGTGTGTAGTTGTTGTGGATGGGGAGGGTTGAATAGGGAGGGGGTATAGTTGTTGGTGAGAGGGAGGGTGGAACGGGCAGTGCGTGTAGTTGTTGGGGATGGGGAGGCTGGAATAGGGAGGGGGTATAGTTATTGGTGACGGGGAAGGGATTGAAGTTGTTGGGGATGGGGGAGTGGTGGAATGTGGAGGCAGCGTCCTTGTTGGGGATGGGGGAGGGTGGAATGGGGAGGGGTTGTAGTTTCTATGGCCGGGGAGGGTGGGTGGAAAGGGGATGGGGTGTAGTTGTTGGGGATGGGGGTGTTGCAGTTATTGGGAATGGGGAGCGTGTATTGGGGAGGGTGTGTATTTGTTGGGTCTAGGGATTAGGTGGAATGGGGAGGGGTGTAGTTGTTTGAGATGGGGAAGGTGGAATGAATGGCGAGGGTGTACAGTTGTTGGGTTTGGGGGGAGGGCGGAATGGGCAGAGGGTGTTGTTGTGGATGAGGAGGGTCAAATGGGGAGGGGGTGAAGTTGTTTGGAATGGTGACGGTGGAATGGGGAGGGGGTGTAGTTGTTGGGTATACGAGGTTGAATGGGCAGGGCATATAGTTGTTGGTGATGGTGGAGAGTGGAATGGGGAGGGGTTGTAATTATTGGGGATTGGGAGGGTGGAATGGGGAGGGGGATGTAGTGTTTGGATTTTGGGAGGGTGGAATGGGGAGGGGGTGTATTTTTTGGGAATGAGGGAGGGTGGAATGGGGAGGGGGTGTAGTTGTTGGGAATGAGGGAGGGTGGAATGGGGAGGGGGTGTACTTGCTGGGAATTATTGAAGGTGGAATGGGGAGTGGGTTTAGTTGAGGGGGATGGGGTGAGGGATTGTATTTGTTGGGGATGGGGAGGGTGTAATGGGGAGGGGTGTCATTGTTAGTGATGAGGGAGGATGGAATGGGGCGGGGTGTAATTGTTGGGAATGGCGAAGTTGAAATGGGGAGGGGGTATAGTTGTTGGAATGGGGAGGCAGGAATGGTGAGATGGTGTAATTGTTGGGGATGGGGGAGGGAGGAATGGAAAGGGGATGTAATTGTTGGGGATGGGGAGGGTGGAATGGAGAAGGAGTGTAGTTGTTGGGGATGGGGGAGGGTGGAATGGGGAGGGGGTGGAATGGGCAGGGCATATATTTGTTGGAGATGGTGAGAGTGGAATGGGGAGGGGGTGTAATTGTTGAGAATGGCAGAGGGTGGAATGGTGAGGGGGTGAAGTTGGGAATTTGGAGAGTGGATGGGGTGGGGGTGTAGTTGTTGGGTTTGTGGGGGAGGGTGGAAGGGGCAGGGAGTGTCATTGGTGATGGGGACAGGGGTGAGAGGTTGTAGTTGTTGTGGATGAGGAGGGTCGAATGGGAAGGGGGTGAAGTTGTTTGGGATTGTGATGGTGGAATGGGGAGGGGGTGTAGTTGTTGGGGATGGGGAGGGGTGCAGTTGTTGGGGATGGGGAAGGTGGAATGGGGAGGGGTTTAGTTGTTAGGGATGGGGAGGTTGGAATAGGGAGGGGGTGGAGTTGTGGTGGGGTTGGTGGAATGGGGAGGTGGTATTGTTGTGTATGGGGGAGGGAGGAATGGGCAGGGGACATGGTTATTGGTGATGGAGGAGGGTGGAATGGGCAGGGGATGTAGTTGTTGGGGATGGGGAGGGTGGAATTGGGAAGGAATGTAGTTGTTCAGAATGGGGGAGGGTGGAATGGGGATGGAGTGTCCTTTTTGGGGATGTGGTGGGTGGAATGGGGAGGGGGTGTAGTTGTTGGGGATGGCGGAGGGTGGAATGGGGAGGGCGTGTAATTGTTGGGGATGGGTGAGGTTTGAATGGGGAGTGGGTGTAGTTGTTGGGAATGGGGGAGGGTAAATTGGGCAGGGGGTATAGTTGGTGGGGATGATGGAGGTTAGAGTGGGAAGTGTGTATATGTTGTGGATGGGGTAGAGTGAAATGGGAAGGGGGTGTTGTTGTTCAGGCCGGTATATTGGAATGTGGAGGGGAGTAGTTGTTGGGGATGGTGGAGCGTGTAATTAGAGGAGGTGTAGTTGTTGGGGACAGGTGAGGTTTGAATGGGATGGGGTGGTAGTTGTTGGGATTTGGAGGGTGGAATGGGGAGAGGTGTAGTTGTCGGGGATGCATGAGGTTTGAATGGGGAGGGGGCGTATTTGTTGGGGATGGAGGAGAGTGGAATGGGGAGGGAATGTAGTTGTTGACTTTGTGGGAGGGTGGAATGGGGAAGGGGTATATTTCTTGGGAATGGGGGAGGGTCGAATGGACAGGGGGGTATAGTTGTTGGGGATGATGGAAGTTTGAATGGGGAGTGGGTTTATATGTTGGGGATAGGGGAGAGTAGAAAAGAGAGGGGGTGTTTTTCTTGGGGCCGGGTATGTTGGAATGGAGAGGGGGTGTAGTTGCTGGGAATGGGGATGGGTGGAATGGGGAGGGATTGTACTTATTGGGATATGGAGGGTGGAATGGGGAGGGGGTGTAATTGTTGGGGATGGGTGAGGTTTGAATGGGAACGGGTGTAGTTGTTGGGGATTGGGGAGAGTGGAAATGGGAGGAGGTCTATGTGTTGGGTTTGGGGGAGGGTGGAATGAGGAGTGGTGCAGTTGATGGGGATGGGTGAATGTGGAATGGGGAGGGGGCGTGGTTGTAGTGGAAGGGGGAAATGGAAAGAGGAGGAATGCAGTTTTTGGGGACAGGGGGAGAGTGGAATTGGGAGTGGGTGTAGTTGTTGGGGACAGGGTGAGTGTGGAATGGTGTGGGTGTGTAGTTGTTGGGGATGGATGAGGGTGGAATGGTGAGGGGTTGTATTTGCTGGGACCAGGGGGTTGGGTGGAATGGAGAGGGGTTGTAGTTATTTGGGATGGGTAGTGTGGAATGGGAAGGGGCGTATTCTTTGGGATGGGGAGGATGGAATGGCGAGGAGGTGTTGTTGTGGATGGGGGAGTGGTGACATGGGGAGGGAGTGTTGATTTGGGGGATGGGGAGAGGGGAATGGGGAGGGGATGTGGTTGTTGGGGATGGGGGGTGTTGTAGTTGTTGGAATGGGGTGTGTGTATTGGGGAGTGGGTGTAGCTGTTGGGGCAAGGGGGGTAGGTGGAATGGGGAGAGGTGTAGTTGTTTGAGATGGGGAAGGTGGAATGAATGGTGATGGGGCATAGTTGTTGGGTTTAGGGGGAGGGTAGAATGGGCAGAGGGTGTTGTTGGGGAAGGGGGATGGTGGAATGGGGATGGAGTGCATTTGTTGGGGATGGGAGAGGTGGAATGGGGAGGGGGTGTAGTTGTTGGGGACGGGGGGGAGAGATTCTAATTGTTGTGGATGAGGAGGGCCGAATGGGGAGGGGGGTGAAGTTGTTTGGGATTGTGATGGTGGAATGGGGAGAGGGTGTAGTTATTTGGGATGGGTAGTGTGGAATGGGAAGGGAGTGTATTGTTTGGGATGGGGAGGGTGAAATGGAGAGGATGGAATGGGGAGGAGATGTTGTTGTGGATGGGGGAGTGGTGCCATGGGGAGGGAATGTTGTTTTGGGGGATGGGGAGGGTGGAATGGGGAGGAGGTGTAGTTGTTGGGGATGGGGGAGTGGTGGAATATGGAGGCAGTGTCCTTGTTGGGGATGGGGGAGGGTGGCATGGGGAGGGGTTGTAGTTGCTGTGGCCGGGGTGGGCGGGTGGGAAGGGGAGGGGATGTAGTTGTTGGGGATGAGGGGTGTTGTAGTTGTTGGGAATGGGGAGTGTGTATTGGGGAGTGGGTGTAGCTGTTGGGGTGAGGGGGCTAGGTGGAATGGGGAGGGGTGTAGTTGTTTGAGATGGGAAAGTGGAATGAATGGTGAGGGGGTATAGTTGTTGGGTTTGGGGGAGGGTGGAATGGGCAGAGGGTGTTGTTGGGGAAGGGGGATGGTGGAATGGGATGGTGTGCATTTGTTGGGGATGGGAGAGGTGGAATGGGGAGGGGTGTAGTTGTTTGAGATGGGAAAGTGGAATGAATGGTGAGGGGGTATAGTTGTTGGGTTTAGGGGGAGGGTGGAATGGGCAGAGGGCGTTGTTGGGGAAGGGGGATGGTGGAATGGGGATGGGGCGCATTTGTTGGGGATGGGAGAGGTGGAATGGGGAGGGGGTGGAGTTGTTGGTGATGGGGGGTGTTGTAGTTGTTGGGAATGGGGAGTGTGTATTGGGGAGTGGGTGTAGCTGTTGGGGCAAGGCGGGTAGGTGGAATGCGGAGGGGTGTAGTTGTTTGAGATGGGGAAGGTAGAATGAATGGTGACGGGGTATAGTTGTTGGGTTTGGGGGGAGGGTGGAATGGGCAGAGGGTGTTGTTGGGGAAGAGGGATGGCGTAATGGGGATGGGGTGCATTTGTTGGGGATGGGAGAGGTGGAATGGGGAGGGGGTGTAGTTGTTGGGGACAGGGGGAGAGATTCTAGTTGTTGTGGATGAGGAGGGCCGAATGGGGACGGGGTGAAGTTGTTTGGGATTGTGACGGTGGAATGGGGAGAGGGTGTAGTTGTTTGGATGGGCTGGGTGAATGGGGAGGGGATGTTGCTGTTGGGGCCTGGGGCAAGGTGAAATGGGGAGGGGTTGTAATTATTGGGGATATGGAGGGTGGAATGGGAAGGGGTGTAGTGTTTGGATTTTGGGAGGATGGAATGGGGAGGGGTGTATTTGTTGGGAATGAGGGAGGGTGGAATGGGGAAGGGGTGTACTTGAGGGGGATTGTGGAGGGTGGAAAGGGGAGCAGGTTTATTTGTGGGGGATGGTGTGAGGGATTGTAGTTGTTGGGGATGGGGAAGGTGGAATGGGGAGGGGTGTCATTGTTGGTTATGAGGGTGGGTGGAATGGGGAGGGGTGTAATTGTTGGGATGGGGGAGGGCGTAATGGGGAGAGGGGTGTAATTGTTGGGGAAGGGAGAGGTTTTAATGGGGAGTGGGTGAAGTTGTTGGGAATGAGGAGAGTGGAATGGAGTGGTGGGTGTTTGGTTTGGGGGGATGTTGGAATGGGCAGGGAGTGTCATTGGGGATGGGGGAGGTTGGAATGGGGATGGGGTGCAATTGTTGAGGATGGGAGAGGTGGAATGGGGAGGGGGTGTCCTTTTTGGGGATGGGGAGTGTGGAATGGGGATGGGGTGTAGTTTTTGGGGATGGGGAGGGTGAAATGGGGAGGAGTGTAGTTGTTGGAATGGGGACGGGGGTGTAATTGTTGGGTTTGGGGGAGGGTGGAATGGGCAGGAAGTGTCATTGGGGATGGGGGAGGGTGGAATGGGGATGGGTTGCTGTTGTTGGGGATGGGGATGCGTGGAATGGGGAGGGGGTGCAGTTGTTAGGGATGGGTGAGATTTGATTTGGGAGGGGGTGGGGTTGTTGGGAATGGGGAGGGTGTAATGGGGAGGGGTGTAGTTGGGTTTGGGGGAGTGTGGAACGGACAGGGGGTGTCATTGTTGGGAATGGGGGAGTGTGGAATGAGGAGGGGTTGCAGTTGAAGGGGATGCAGAAGGGTGAAATGGGGAGGGAGTGTCCTTTTTGGGGAATATGAGGGTGGAATGGGGAGAGGATGTAGTTGTTGGGGATGGGGAGGGTGGAAAGGGGAGGGGTGTAGTTGTTGGGGATGGGGAAGGTGAAATGGGGTGTAGTTGTTGGGGATGGGGGAGGGTGTAATGGGGAGGGGCTGTAGTTTGTTGAGGATGGGGAGGGTGGACTGGGGAGGGGGTGTAGTTGTTGAGGATGGGGAGAGTGGAATGGGGAGGAGTGTAGTTGTTGGAATGGGGAGGGGGGTGTAATTGTTTGGTTTAGGGGAGGGTGGAATGGGCAGGAAGTGTCATTGGGGATGGGGGAGGGTGGAATGGGGATGGGGTGCTGTTGTTGGGGATGGGGATGGGGATGGGTGGAATGGGTAGGGGGTGCAGTTGTTGGGGATGGGTGAGATTTGAATTGGGAGGGGGTGGAGTTGTTTGGAATGGGGAGGGTGTAATGGGAAGGGGTGTAGTTGTTGGGTTTGGGGGAGTGTCTGATTTGGGGATATGTTGGGTGGAATGGGCAGAGGCTGTCGTTGGGGATGGGGGAGGGTGGAATGGGGATGGGGTGCAATTGTTGGGGACAGGAGAGATGAAATGGGGAGGAGGTGTCCTTTTTGGGGATGGGGTGGGGGTGCAGTTGTTGGGGATATTAGGGTGGAATGGGGAGGGGTGTAGTTATTGGGATGGGAGGGTGTAATTGTTTGGGAAGGGTGAGGTTTGAATGGGGAGGGGGTGAAGTTGTTTGGAATGGGGAGAGTGGAATGGAGTGGGGGGTGTAGTTGCTGGGTTTGGGGGGAGGATGGAATGGGCAGGGAGAGTCATTGGTGATGGGGGAGGTTTGAATGAGGATGCGGTACACTTGTTGGGGATGGTGATGGGTGGAATGGGGAGGGGGTGCAGTTGTTGGGGATGGGTGCGATTTGAATTGGGAGGAGGCGTAATTGTTGGGAATGGGTAGGGTGTAATGGGGAGGGTGGAATTGACAGGAAGTATCATTGCTGGGGATGGGGGAGTGTGGAATGAGGAGGCACTGTAGTTTTTCGGGATTAGGGATTGGTGGAAAGTGGAGAGAGTGTGCTTTTTGGGGAATATGAGGGTTGAATGGGGAGGGGATGTAGTTGTTGGGGATGGGGGAAAGTGAAATGGGGAGGGGATGTAGTTGTTGGGGATGGGGGAGGGTGTAATGGGGAGGGGGTGTAGTTGTTGGGGATGGGGAGGGTGGATTGGGGAGGGGGTGTAGTTGTTGGTGATGGGGGAGGGTGGAATGGGGAGGAGTGTAGTTGTTGGAATGGGGAGGGGGGTGTAATTGTTGGGTTTAGGGGAGGATGGAATGGGCAGGAAGTGTCATTGGGGATGGGGGAGGGTGGAATGGGGATGGGGTGCTGTTGTTGGGGATGGGTGAGATTTGAATTGGGAGGGTGTGGAGTTGTTGGGAATAGGGAGGGTGTAATGGGAAGGGGCGTAGTTGTTCGGTTTGGGGGAGTGTCTGATTTGGGGATATGTTGGGTGGAATGGGCAGAGGCTGTCGTTGGGGATGGGGGAGGGTGGAATGGGGATGGGGTGCAATTGTTGGGGACAGGAGAGGTGAAATGGGGAGGAGGTGTCCTTTTTGGGGATGGGGAGGGGGTGCAGTTGTTGGGGATTGGGAGGGTGGAATGGGGAAGGGTGTAGTTATTGGGATGGGAGGGTGTAATTGTTTGGGAAGGGTGAGGTTTGAATGGGGAGGGGGTGAAGTTGTTGGGAATGGGGAGAGTGGAATGGAGTGGGGGGTGTAGTTGTTGGGTTGGGGGGAAGGGTGGAATGGGCAGGGAGAGTCATTGGGGATGGGGGAGGGTTGAATGAGGATGGGGTGCACTTCTTGGGGATGGTGATGGGTGGAATGGGGAGGGGGTGCAGTTGTTGGGGATAGGTACGGTGTAATGGGGAGGGGTGTAGTTGTTGAGTTTGGGGGAGGGTGGAATGGACAGGGAGTATCATTGCTGGGGATGGGGGAGTGTGGAATGAGGAGGGATTGCAGTTTTTGGGAATTAGGGAGTGGTGGAATGTGGAGGGAGTGTGCTTTTTGGGGAATATGAGGCTGGAATGGGGAGTGGGCAAAGTTGTTGGGGATGAAGAGGGTGGAATGGGGAGGGGTGTAGTTGTTGGGGAAGGAGAGAGTGCAATGGGGAGGGGTGTAGTTGTTGGGGATGGGGAGGGTTGTATGGGGAGGGGTGTAGTTGTTGGGGATGGGGAGGGAGGACTGGGGAGGGGATGTAGTTGATGGGGAGGGGATGTAGTTGTTGGGGATCGGGGAGGGTTTATTGGGGGGGTGTGTAGTTGTTGGGAATGGGGGAGGGTGGATTGGGGAGGTGGTGTATTTGTTGGATGGGAGAGGGTGGATTGGGGAGGGGGTGTAGTTGTTGGGGATGGGGAGGGTGGATTGGGGAGGGGCTGTAGTTGTTGGGGATGGGGAGGGTGGAATGGACAGGGGACATGGTTGTTGGTGATGGGGGAGGGTATAATGGGGAGGGGATGTAGTTGATGGGGAGGGTGGAATGGGGAGGGACTGTCCGATTTGGGGATATGATGAGAGGAATGGGGATGAATTGTAGCTGTTGAAGATGTGGGAGGTTGGAATAGGGAGGGGGTGCAGTTGTTGGGATGGGGGAGGGTGGATTGGGGAGGGGGTGTAGTTGTTGAGGATGGGGGAGGGTGGATTGGGGAGGGGATGTAGTTGTTGGGGATGGGGTGGTTGGATTGGGGAGGGGGTGTAGTTGTTGGGGCTGGGGGAGGGTGTATTGGGGAGGGGGTGTAGTTGTTGGGGATGGGGAGGGTGGATTGGGGAGGGGGTGTAGTTGTTGGGGATGGGGAGGGTGGATTGGGGAGGGGGTGTAGTTGTTGAGGATGGGGAGAGTGGAATGGGGAGGAGTGTAGTTGTTGGAATGGGGAGGGGGGTGTAATTGTTTGGTTTAGGGGAGGGTGGAATGGGCAGGAAGTGTCATTGGGGATGGGGGAGGGTGAAATGGGGATGGGGTGCTGTTGTTGGGGATGGGGATGGGGATGGGTGGAATGGGTAGGGGGTGCAGTTGTTGGGGATGGGTGAGATTTGAATTGGGAGGGGGTGGAGTTGTTGGGAATGGGGAGGGTGTAATGGGAAGGGGTGTAGTTGTTGGGTTTGGAGGAGTGTCTGGTTTGGGGATATGTTGGGTGGAATGGGCAGAGGGTGTCGTTGGGGATGGGGGAGGGTGGAATGGGGATGGTATGCAATTGTTGGGGACAGGAGAGGTGAAATGGGGAGGAGGTGTCCTTTTTGGGGATGGGGTGGGGGTGCAGTTGTTGGGGATTGGGAGGGTGGAATGGGGAGGGGTGTAGTTATTGGGATGGGAGGGTGTAATTGTTTGGGAAGGGTGAGGTTTGAATGGGGAGGGGGTGAAGTTGTTGGGAATGGGGAGAGTGGAATGGAGTGGGGGGTGTAGTTGCTGGGTTTGGGGGGAGGATGGAATGGGCAGGGAGAGTCATTGGTGATGGGGGAGGGTTGAATGAGGATGCGGTACACTTGTTGGGGATGGTGATGGGTGGAATGGGGAGGGGGTGCAGTTGTTGGGGATGGGTGCGATTTGAATTGGGAGGAGGCGTAATTGTTGGGAATGGGTAGGGTGTAATGGGGAGGGTGGAATTGACAGGAAGTATCATTGCTGGGGATGGGGGATTGTGGAATGAGGAGGCACTGTAGTTTTTCGGAATTAGGGATTTGTGGAAAGTGGAGAGAGTGTGCTTTTTGGAGAATATGAGGGTTGAATGGGGAGGGGATGTAGTTGTTGGGGATGGGGGAAAGTGAAATGGGGAGGGGCTGTAGTTGTTGGGGATGGGGGAGGGTGTGATGGGGAGGGGCTGTAGTTGTTGGGGATGGGGGAAAGTGAAATGGGGAGGGGATGTAGTTGTTGGGGATGGGGGAGGGTGTAATGGGGAGGAGTGTAGTTGTTGGAATGGGGAGGGGGTGTAATTGTTGGGTTTAGGGGAGGATAGAATGGGCAGGAAGTGTCATTGGGGATGGGGGAGGGTGGAATGGGGATGGGGTGCTGTTGTTGGGGATGGGTGAGATTTGAATTGGGAGGGTGTGGAGTTGTTGGGAATAGGGAGGGTGTAATGGGAAGGGGCGTAGTTGTTCGGTTTGGGGGAGTGTCTGATTTGGGGATATGTTGGGTGGAATGGGCAGAGGCTGTCGTTGGGGATGGGGGAGGGTGGAATGGGGATGGGATGCAATTGTTGGGGACAGGAGAGGTGAAATGGGGAGGAGGTGTCCTTTTTGGGGATGGGGTGGGGGTGCAATTGTTGGGGATTGGGAGGGTGGAATGGGGAAGGGTGTAGTTATTGGGATGGGAGGGTGTAATTGTTTGGGAAGGGTGAGGTTTGAATGGGGAGGGGGTGAAGTTGTTGGGAATGGGGAGAGTGGAATGGAGTGGGGGGTGTAGTTGTTGGGTTGGGGGGAAGGGTGGAATGGGCAGGGAGAGTCATTGGGGATGGGGGAGGGTTGAATGAGGATGGGGTGCACTTGTTGGGGATGGTGATGGGTGGAATGGGGAGGGGGTGCAGTTGTTGGGGATAGGTACGGTGTAATGGGGAGGGGTGTAGTTGTTGAGTTTGGGGGAGGGGTGGAATGGACAGGAAGTATCATTGCTGGGGATGGGGGAGTGTGGAATGAGGAGGGATTGCAGTTTTTGGGAATTAGGGAGTGGTGGAATGTGGAGGGAGTGTGCTTTTTGGGGAATATGAGGCTGGAATGGGGAGTGGGCAAAGTTGTTGGGGATGAAGAGGGTGGAATGGGGAGGGGTGTAGTTGTTGGGGAAGGAGAGAGTGCAATGGGGCGGGGTGTAGTTGTTGGGGATGGGGAGGGTTGTATGGGGAGGGGTGTAGTTGTTGGGGATGGGGAGGGTGGATTGGGGAGGGGGTGAAGTTGTTGGGGATGGGGAGGGTGGATTGGGGAGGGGGTGTAGTTGTTGAGGATGGGGAGAGTGGAATGGGGAGGAGTGTAGTTGTTGGAATGGGGAGGGGGGTGTAATTGTTTGGTTTAGGGGAGGGTGGAATGGGCAGGAAGTGTCATTGGGGATGGGGGAGGGTGGAATGGGGATGGGGTGCTGTTGTTGGGGATGGGGATGGGGATGGGTGGAATGGGTAGGGGGTGCAGTTGTTGGGGATGGGTGAGATTTGAATTGGGAGGGGGTGGAGTTGTTGGGAATAGGGAGGGTGTAATGGGAAGGGGCGTAGTTGTTCAGTTTGGGGGAGTGTCTGATTTGGGGATATGTTGGGTGGAATGGGCAGAGGCTGTCGTTGGGGATGGGGGAGGGTGGAATGGGGATGGGGTGCAATTGTTGGGGACAGGAGAGGTGAAATGGGGAGGAGGTGTCCTTTTTGGGGATGGGGTGGGGGTGCAGTTGTTGGGGATTGGGAGGGTGGAATGGGGAAGGGTGTAGTTATTGGGATGGGAGGGTGTAATTGTTTGGGAAGGGTGAGGTTTGAATGGGGAGGGGGTGAAGTTGTTGGGAATGGGGAGAGTGGAATGGAGTGGGGGGTGTAGTTGTTGGGTTGGGGGGAAGGGTGGAATGGGCAGGGAGAGTCATTGGGGATGGGGGAGGGTTGAATGAGGATGGGGTGCACTTGTTGGGGATGGTGATGGGTGGAATGGGGAGGGGGTGCAGTTGTTGGGGATAGGGAGGGTTGTATGGGGAGGGGTGTAGTTGTTGGGGATGGGGAGGGTGGATTGGGGAGGGGGTGTAGTTGTTGGGGATGGGGAGGGTGGATTGGGGAGGGGGTGTAGTTGTTGAGGATGGGGAGAGTGGAATGGGGAGGAGTGTAGTTGTTGGAATGGGGAGGGGGGTGTAATTGTTTGGTTTAGGGGAGGGTGGAATGGGCAGGAAGTGTCATTGGGGATGGGGGAGGGTGGAATGGGGATGGGGTGCTGTTGTTGGGGATGGGGATGGGGATGGGTGGAATGGGTAGGGGGTGCAGTTGTTGGGGATGGGTGAGATTTGAATTGGGAGGGGGTGGAGTTGTTGGGAATGGGGAGGGTGTAATGGGAAGGGGTGTAGTTGTTGGGTTTGGGGGAGTGTCTGATTTGGGGATATGTTGTGTGGAATGGGCAGAGGGTGTCGTTGGGGATGGGTGAGGGTGGAATGGGGATGGGATGCAATTGTTGGGGACAGGAGAGGTGAAATGGGGAGGAGGTGTCCTTTTTGGGGATGGGGTGGGGGTGCAGTTGTTGGGGATTGGGAGGGTGGAATGGGGAAGGGTGTAGTTATTGGGATGGGAGGGTGTAATTGTTTGGGAAGGGTGAGGTTTGAATGGGGAGGGGGTGAAGTTGTTGGGAATGGGGAGAGTGGAATGGAGTGGGTGGTGTAGTTGCTGTGTTTGGGGGGAGGATGGAATGGGCAGGGAGAGTCATTGGGGATGGGGGAGGGTTGAATGAGGATGCGGTACACTTGTTGGGGATGGTGATGGGTGGAATGGGGAGGGGGTGCAGTTGTTGGGGATGGGTGCGATTTGAATTGGGAGGAGGCGTAATTGTTGGGAATGGGTAGGGTGTAATGGGGAGGGTGGAATTGACAGGAAGTATCATTGCTGGGTTGGGGGAGTGTGGAATGAGGAGGCACTGTAGTTTTTCGGAATTAGGGATTGGTGGAAAGTGGAGAGAGTGTGCTTTTTGGAGAATATGAGGGTTGAATGGGGAGGGGATGTAGTTGTTGGGGATGGGGGAAAGTGAAATGGGGAGGGGATGTAGTTGTTGGGGATGTGGGAGGGTGTGATGGGGAGGGGCTGTAGTTGTTGGGGATGGGGGAAAGTGAAATGGGGAGGGGCTGTAGTTGTTGGGTTTAGGGGAGGATGGAATGGGCAGGAAGTGTCATTGGGGATGGGGGAGGGTGGAATGGGGATGGGGTGCTGTTGTTGGGGATGGGTGAGAATTGAATTGGGAGGGTGTGGAGTTGTTGGGAATGGGGAGGGTGTAATGGGAAGGGGCGTAGTTGTTCGGTTTGGGGGAGTGTCTGATTTGGGGATATGTTGGGTGGAATGGGCAGAGGCTGTCGTTGGGGATGGGGGAGGGTGTAATGGGGATGGGGTGCAATTGTTGGGGACAGGAGAGGTGAAATGGGGAGGAGGTGTCCTTTTTGGGGATGGGGTGGGGGTGCAGTTGTTGGGGATATTAGGGTGGAATGGGGAGGTGTGTAGTTATTGGGATGGGAGGGTGTAATTGTTTGGGAAGGGTGAGGTTTGAATGGGGAGGGGGTGAAGTTGTTGGGAATGGGGAGAGTGGAATGGAGTGGGGGGTGTAGTTGTTGGGTTGGGGGGAAGGGTGGAATGGGCAGGGAGAGTCATTGGGGATGGGGGAGGGTTGAATGAGGATGGGGTGCACTTCTTGGGGATGGTGATGGGTGGAATGGGGAGGGGGTGCAGTTGTTGGGGATAGGTACGGTGTAATGGGGAGGGGTGTAGTTGTTGAGTTTGGGGGAGGGTGGAATGGACAGGGAGTATCATTGCTGGGGATGGGGGAGTGTGGAATGAGGAGGGATTGCAGTTTTTGGGAATTAGGGAGTGGTGGAATGTGGAGGGAGTGTGCTTTTTGGGGAATATGAGGCTGGAATGGGGAGTAGGCAAAGTTGTTGGGGATGAAGAGGGTGGAATGGGGAGGGGTGTAGTTGTTGGGGAAGGAGAGAGTGCAATGGGGAGGGGTGTAGTTGTTGGGGAAGGAGAGAGTGCAATGGGGAGGGGTGTAGTTGTTGGGGATGGGGAGGGTTGTATGGGGAGGGGTGTAGTTGTTGGGGATGGGGAGGGAGGACTGGGGAGGGGATGTAGTTGATGGGGAGGGGATGTAGTTGTTGGGGATCGGGGAGGGTTGATTGGGGGGGTGTGTAGTTGTTGGGAATGGGGGAGGGTGGATTGGGGAGGCGGTGTATTTGTTGGATGGGAGAGGGTGGATTGGGGAGGGGGTGTAGTTGTTGGGGATGGGGAGGGTGGATTGGGGAGGGGCTGTAGTTGTTGGGGATGGGGAGGGTGGAATGGGGAGGGGGTGTAGTTGTTGGGGATGGGGAGGGTGGATTGGGGAGGGGGTGTAGTTGTTGGGGATGGGGAGGGTGGATGGGGAGGGGGTGTAGTTGTTGGGAGTGGAGGAGGGTGGATTGGGGAGGGGTGTAGTTGTTGGGGATAGGGAGTGTGGATTGGGGAGGGGGTGTAGTTGTTGGGAGTGGGAGAGGGTGGATTGGGGAGGGGTGTAGTTGTTGGGGATAGGGAGGGAGGAATGGGGAGGGGATGTAGTTGATGGGGAGGGGGTGTAGTTGTTGGGAGTGGGGGAGGGTGGATTCGGGAGGGGTGTAGTTGTTGAGGATAGGGAGGGAGGAATGGGGAGGGGATGTTGTTGATGGGGAGGGGGTGTAGTTGTTGGGGATGGTGAGGGTGGAATGGGCAGGGGACTTGGGTTGTTGGTCATGGGGGAGGGTATGATGGGGAGGGGATATAGTTGATGTGGAGGTTGGAATGGGGTGGTTGTGTCCATTTTTGGGATGTGTTGGGTGGAAAGGGGAGAGTGTGTAGTTGTTGGGGATGGGGAGGGTGGAATGGGGAGGGAGTGTCCGTTTTGGGGATGTGGTAGGTGGAATGGGGATGGGGTGTAGTTGTTCGGGATGCGGGAGGTTGGAATAGGGAGTGGCTGTAGTTGTTGGGATGGGGTGGGTGGAATGGCGAGATGGTGTAGTCGTTTGGTATGGGGGAGGGTGGAATGGGGAGGGGATGTAGTTGTTGGGATTGGAGGGTGGAATGGGCAGGGGGTGTCGTTTCTGGGACCATGGGGGAGGGTGGATAGGGGAGGGTGTGTAGCTGTTGGGGATGGGGAAGGTGGAATGGAGAAGGGAGGTAGTTGTTGGGGATGGATGAGGGTGGAATGGGCAGGTGGTGTCGTTTTTGGGACCATGGGGGAGGGTGGATTGGGGCGGGTGTGTCCTTTTTGGGGATGGGTGGGTGGAATGGGGAGGGGATGTAGTTGTTGAGTTTGTTGAGGTGGAATGGGCAGGGGACGTAATTGTTGGTGATGGGGAGGGTGGAATGGGGAGGGTGTGTAGTTGTTGTGTGTGGGGTGGGTGGAGTAGGCAGGGGGTGTAGATGTTGAGGATGGGTGGGGGGAATGGGGAGGGTGTGTAGTTGTTGGGATGGGAAGGGTGGAATGGGCAGGGGGTGTAGCTGTTAAAAATGTGTTTGGTTTGTATTGGGAGGGGCTGTAGTTGTTGGGAATGGAGGGGAGTGTAATGGGGAGGGGTGTAGTTGTTGGGTTTGGGGGAGGTTGGAATGGGCAGGGGGTGTCATTGTTGAGGCCGGGGGGAGGGTGGATTGGGTAGGGGGTGGTAGTTGTTGGAGATGGGGGAGTGTGGCTGGGGGAGGGGGTGTAGTTGTTGGGGATGGGGCAGGGTGGAATGGGGAGGGGCTGTGGTTGTTGGGATGGGGAGGGTGGACTGAGGAGGTGGTGTAGTTGTTGTGGATAGGAGAGGGTGGAAAGGGGTGTAGATGTTGGGGATGGGGAGGATGGAATGGGCTGGTGGTGTAGTTGTTGGGGGTGGGACAAGGTAGAATGGGGAGGATGTGTAATTGTCGGGATTGGGGGGAGGGTGGAATGGGGAGGGTGTGTAGTTGTTGGGGATGGGGGATGATGGATTGGGGAGGGGTGTAGTTGTTGAGGATTGGGAGGGTGGATTCGGGAGGGGGTGCAGTTGTTGGGGATGGGGAGGATGGAATGGGCTGGTGATCTAGTTGTTGGGGATGGAACAAGGTAGAATGGGGAGGATGTGTAATTGTCAGGAATGGGGGAGGGTGGAATGGGGAGGGTGTGTAGTTGTTGGGGATGGGAGATGATGGATTGGGGAGGGGTGTAGCTGTTGAGGATTGGGAGGGTGGATTCGGGAGGGGGTGTAGTTGTTGGGGATGGGGACGGTGGAATGGGGAGGGGGTGTAGTTGTTGAGGATGGAGGAGGGTGGATTGGGGAGGGGGTGTAGTTGTTGAGGATGGAGGAGGGTGGATTGGGGAGGGGGTGTGGTTGTTAAGGATAGGGGAGGGAGGTTTGGGGATGTGGTGTAGTTGTTGGGGAACGGGGAGGGTGTATTGGGGAAGGGGTGTAGTTTTTTGGGGATGGGGGACGGTGGACTGGGGAGGGGGGTGTAGTTGTTGCGAATGGGGGAGGGTGGACTGGTGAGGGGGTGTAGTTGTTGAGGGGGGTGGGGGAGGGTGGATTGGGGAGGGGGGTGTAGTGGTTGGGGGTGGGGGAGGGTCGATTGGGTGTAGTTGTTGGGAATGGGGAGGGTGCATTGGGGAGGGGGTGTAGTTGTTGGGGTTGGGGGAGCATGGTTTGGGGAGGGGGGTAGTTGTTGGGGAAGGGGAGGGTGGATTGGGGAGGGGTGTAGTTGTTGGGGATGGGGAGGGTGGATTGGGGAGGGGATGTATTTGTTGGGGATGGGGAGGGTGGATTGGGGAGGGGGTGTAGTTGTTGGGGATGGGGGAGTGTGGATTGGGGAGGGCGTTTATTTGTTAGGGATGGAGAGGGTGGATTAGGGAGGGCGTGTATTTGTTGGGGATAGGGAGGGTGGATTGGGGAGGGGGTGTAGTTGTTGGGGGTGGGGGAGGGTCGATTGGGTGTAGTTGTTGGGAATGGGGAGGGTGGATTGGGGAGGGGGGTAGTTGTTGGGGAAGGGGAGGGTGGATTGGGGAGGGGGTGTAGTTGTTGGGGACGGGGAGGGTGGAATGGGGAGGGGTGTTGTTGTTGGGGATGGGGAGGGTGGATTGGGGAGGGGATGTATTTGTTGTGGATGGGGAGGGTGGATTGGGGAGGGGGTGTAGTTGTTGGGGATGGGGGAGTGTGGATTGGGGAGGGCGTTTATTTGTTAGGGATGGGGAGGGTGGATTAGGGAGGGCGTGTATTTGTTGGGGATAGGGAGGGTGGATTGGGGAGGGGGTGTAGTTGTTGGGGGTGGGGGAGGGTCGATTGGGTGTAGTTGTTGGGAATGGGGAGGGTGGATTGGGGAGGGGGCTAGTTGTTGGGGAAGGGGAGGGTGGATTGGGGAGGGGGTGTAGTTGTTGGGGACGGGGAGGGTGGAATGGGGAGGGGTGTTGTTGTTGGGGATGGGGAGGGTGGATTGGGGAGGGGATGTAGTTGTTGGGGATGGGGAGGGTGGATTGGGGAGGGGGTGTAGTTGTTGGGGATGGGGGAGTGTGGATTGGGGAGGGCGTTTATTTGTTAGGGATGGAGAGGGTGGATTAGGGAGGGCGTGTATTTGTTGGGGATAGGGAGGGTGGATTGGGGAGGGGGTGTAGTTGTTGGGGGTGGGGGAGGGTCGATTGGGTGTAGTTGTTGGGAATGGGGAGGGTGGATTGGGGAGGGGGGTAGTTGTTGGGGAAGGGGAGGGTGGATTGGGGAGGGGGTGTAGTTGTTGGGGACGGGGAGGGTGGAATGGGGAGGGGTGTTGTTGTTGGGGATGGGGAGGGTGGATTGGGGAGGGGATGTATTTGTTGTGGATGGGGAGGGTGGATTGGGGAGGGGGTGTAGTTGTTGGGGATGGGGGAGTGTGGATTGGGGAGGGCGTTTATTTGTTAGGGATGGGGAGGGTGGATTAGGGAGGGCGTGTATTTGTTGGGGATAGGGAGGGTGGATTGGGGAGGGGGTGTAGTTGTTGGGGGTGGGGGAGGGTCGATTGGGTGTAGTTGTTGGGAATGGGGAGGGTGGATTGGGGAGGGGGCTAGTTGTTGGGGAAGGGGAGGGTGGATTGGGGAGGGGGTGTAGTTGTTGGGGACGGGGAGGGTGGAATGGGGAGGGGTGTTGTTGTTGGGGATGGGGAGGGTGGATTGGGGAGGGGATGTAGTTGTTGGGGATGGGGGAGGGTGGATTGGGGAGGTGGTGTAGCTGTTGGGGATGGGGAGGGTGGAATGGGGAGGGGTGTAGTTGTTGGGGATGGGGGGAGGGTGGATTGTGGAGGGGTTGTATTTGTTGGGAATGGGGGAGGATGGATTGGGGAGGGTTGTCGTTGTTGGGGATGGGGAGGGCGGATTGGGGAGGGCGTTTATTTGATAGGGATGGGGAGGGTGGATTAGGGAGGGCGTGTATTTGTTGGGGATAGGGAGGGTGGATTGGGGAGGGGATGTATTTGTTGGCGGTGGGGGAGGGTGGATTGGGGAGGGGGTGTAGTTGATGGGGATGGGTGAGGATGGATTAGGGAGGGGATGTAGTTGTTGGGGATGGGGAGGATGGATTGGAAAGGGTTGGAGTTGTTGGGGATTGGGAGGGTGGAATGGGGAGGGGTATAGTTGTTGGGGATGGGGGAGGTTGGATTAGGGTGGGGGTGTAGTTTATAGCGATGGGGAGGGTGGATTGGGGAGGGGGTGTAGTTGTTGGGGATGTGGAGGGTGGATTGGGGAGGGGGTGTAGTTGGAGATGGGGGAGGTTGGATTGGGGAGTGGGTGTAGTTGTTGGGGATGGGGGAGTGTGGATTGGGGAGGGGGTGTAGTTGTTGATGAAGGGGGAGGGTTTATTGGGGAGGGGGTGTAGTTTTTGGGGATGGGTACTGTGGATTGGGGAGGTGGTATAGTTGTTGGGGATGGGAGAGGGTGGACTGGGGAGGGGGTGTAGTTGTTGGAGATGGGGAGCGTGGATTGGGGAGGGGTGTAGTTGTTGGAGATGGGGAGGGTGGATTGGGAAGGGGGTGTAGTTGTTGGAGATGGGGAGGGTGGATTGGGGAGGGGGTGTAGTTGTTGGTGAAGGGGGAGGGTTGATTGGTGAGGGGGTGTAGTTGGGGATGGAGAGGGTGGATTGGGGAGGGAGTGAAGTTGTTAGGGGTGGGAGAGGGTGGATTGGGAGGGGGTGTATGTGTTGGGGATGGGGAGGGTGGATTGGGGAGGAGGTGTGGTTGTTAAGGATAGGAGAGGGAGGTTTGGGGATGTGGTGTAGTTGTTGGGGAACGGGGAGGGTGTATTGGGGAAGGGGTGTAGTTTTTGGGGATGGTGAGGGTGGATTGGGGAAAGGGGTGTAGTTGTATGTGAAAGGGGGAAGGTTGGTTGGGGAGGGGGTGTAGTTTTTGGGGATGGGGACGGTGGACTGGGGAGGGGGTGTAGTTGTTGCGAATGGGGGAGGGTGGACTGGCGAGGGGGTGTAGTTGTTGAGGGGGGTGGGGGAGGGTGGATTGGGGAGGGGGTGTAGTTGTTAGGGGCGGGGGAGGGTCGATTGGGTGTAGTTGTTGGGAATGGGGAGGGTGGATTGGGGAGGGGGTGTAGTTGTTGGGGTTGGGGGAGCATGGTTTGGGGAGGGGGGTAGTTGTTGGGGAAGGGGAGGGTGGATTGGGGAGGGGTGTAGTTGTTGGGAATGGGGAGGGTGGATTGGGGAGGGGATGTATTTGATGGGGCTGGGGAGGGTGGATTGGGGAGGGGGTGTAGTTGTTGGGGATGGGGGAGTGTGGATTGGGGAGGGCGTTTATTTGTTAGGGATGGGGAGGGTGGATTAGGGAGGGCGTGTATTTGTTGGGGATAGGGAGGGTGGATTGGGGAGGGGGTGTAGTTGCTGGGGGTGGGGGAGGGTCGATTGGGTGTAGTTGTTGGGAATGGGGAGGGTGGAATGGGGAGGGGTGTTGTTGTTGGGGATGGGGAGGGTGGATTGGGGAGGGGATGTAGTTGTTGGGGATGGGGGAGGGTGGATTGGGGAGGTGGTGTAGCTGTTGGGGATGGGGAGGGTGGAATGGGGAGGGGTGTAGTTGTTGGGGATGGGCGAGGGTGGATTGTGGAGGGGTTGTATTTGTTGGGAATGGGGGAGGATGGATTGGGGAGGGTTGTAGTTGTTGGGGATGGGGAGGGCGGATTGGGGAGGGCGTTTATTTGATAGGGATGGGGAGGGTGGATTAGTGAGGGCGTGTATTTGTTGGGGATAGGGAGGGTGGATTGGGGAGGGGATGTATTTGTTGGCGGTGGGGGAGGGTGGATTGGGGAGGGGGTGTAGTTGATGGGGATGGGTGAGGATGGATTAGGGAGGGGATGTAGTTGTTGGGGATGGGGAGGATGGATTGGAAAGGGTTGGAGTTGTTGGGGATTGGGAGGGTGGAATGGGGAGGGGTATAGTTGTTGGGGATGGGGGAGGTTGGATTAGGGTGGGGGTGTAGTTTATAGCGATGGGGAGGGTGGATTGGGGAGGGGGTGTAGTTGTTGGGGATGTGGAGGGTGGATTGGGGAGGGGGTGTAGTTGGAGATGGGGGAGGTTGAATTGGGGAGTGGGTGTAGTTGTTGGGGATGGGGGAGTGTGGATTGGGGAGGGGGTGTAGTTGTTGATGAAGGGGGAGGGTTTATTGGGGAGGGGGTGTAGTTTTTGGGGATGGGTACTGTGGATTGGGGAGGTGGTATAGTTGTTGGGGATGGGAGAGGGTGGACTGGGGAGGGGGTGTAGTTGTTGGAGATGGGGAGGGTGGATTGGGGAGGGGGTGTAGTTGTTGGAGATAGGGAGGGTGGATTGGGAAGGGGGTGTAGTTGTTGGAGATGGGGAGGGTGGATTGGGGAGGGGGTGTAGTTGTTGGGGATGGGAGAGGGTGGACTGGGGAGGGGGTGTAGTTGTTGGAGATGGGGAGCGTGGATTGGGGAGGGGGTGTAGTTGTTGGAGATGGGGAGGGTGGATTGGGAAGGGGGTGTAGTTGTTGGAGATGGGGAGGGTGGATTGGGGAGGGGGTGTAGTTGTTGGTGAAGGGGGAGGGTTGATTGGTGAGGGGGTGTAGTTGGGGATGGAGAGGGTGGATTGGGGAGGGAGTGAAGTTGTTAGGGGTGGGAGAGGGTGGATTGGGAGGGGGTGTATGTGTTGGGGATGGGGGAGGGTGGATTGGGGAGGAGGTGTGGTTGTTAAGGATAGGAGAGGGAGGTTTGGGGATGTGGTGTAGTAGTTGGGGAACGGGGAGGGTGTATTGGGGAAGGGGTGTAGTTTTTGGGGATGGTGAGGGTGGATTGGGGAAAGGGGTGTAGTTGTATGTGAAAGGGGGAAGGTTGGTTGGGGAGGGGGTGTAGTTTTTGGGGATGGGGACGGTGGACTGGGGAGGGGGTGTAGTTGTTGCGAATGGGGGAGGGTGGACTGGCGAGGGGGTGTAGTTGTTGAGGGGGTGGGGGAGGGTGGATTGGGGAGGGGGTGTAGTTGTTGGGGGCGGGGGAGGGTCGATTGGGTGTAGTTGTTGGGAATGGGGAGGGTGGATTGGGGAGGGGGTGTAGTTGTTGGGGTTGGGGGAGCATGGTTTGGGGAGGGGGGTAGTTGTTGGGGAAGGGGAGGGTGGATTGGGGAGGGGTGTAGTTGTTGGGAATGGGGAGGGTGGATTGGGGAGGGGATGTATTTGATGGGGCTGGGGAGGGTGGATTGGGGAGGGGGTGTAGTTGTTGGGGATGGGGGAGTGTGGATTGGGGAGGGCGTTTATTTGTTAGGGATGGGGAGGGTGGATTAGGGAGGGCGTGTATTTGTTGGGGATAGGGAGGGTGGATTGGGGAGGGGGTGTAGTTGCTGGGGGTGGGGGAGGGTCGATTGGGTGTAGTTGTTGGGAATGGGGAGGGTGGAATGGGGAGGGGTGTTGTTGTTGGGGATGGGGAGGGTGGATTGGGGAGGGGATGTAGTTGTTGGGGATGGGGGAGGGTGGATTGGGGAGGTGGTGTAGCTGTTGGGGATGGGGAGGGTGGAATGGGGAGGGGTGTAGTTGTTGGGGATGGGCGAGGGTGGATTGTGGAGGGGTTGTATTTGTTGGGAATGGGGGAGGATGGATTGGGGAGGGTTGTAGTTGTTGGGGATGGGGAGGGCGGATTGGGGAGGGCGTTTATTTGATAGGGATGGGGAGGGTGGATTAGTGAGGGCGTGTATTTGTTGGGGATAGGGAGGGTGGATTGGGGAGGGGATGTATTTGTTGGCGGTGGGGGAGGGTGGATTGGGGAGGGGGTGTAGTTGATGGGGATGGGTGAGGATGGATTAGGGAGGGGATGTAGTTGTGGGGGATGGGGAGGATGGATTGGAAAGGGTTGGAGTTGTTGGGGATTGGGAGGGTGGAATGGGGAGGGGTATAGTTGTTGGGGATGGGGGAGGTTGGATTAGGGTGGGGGTGTAGTTTATAGCGATGGGGAGGGTGGATTGGGGAGGGGGTGTAGTTGTTGGGGATGTGGAGGGTGGATTGGGGAGGGGGTGTAGTTGGAGATGGGGGAGGTTGAATTGGGGAGTGGGTGTAGTTGTTGGGGATGGGGGAGTGTGGATTGGGGAGGGGGTGTAGTTGTTGATGAAGGGGGAGGGTTTATTGGGGAGGGGGTGTAGTTTTTGGGGATGGGTACTGTGGATTGGGGAGGTGGTATAGTTGTTGGGGATGGGAGAGGGTGGACTGGGGAGGGGGTGTAGTTGTTGGAGATGGGGAGGGTGAATTGGGGAGGGGGTGTAGTTGTTGGAGATAGGGAGGGTGGATTGGGAAGGGGGTGTAGTTGTTGGAGATGGGGAGGGTGGATTGGGGAGGGGGTGTAGTTGTTGGTGAAGGGGGAGGGTTGATTGGTGAGGGGGTGTAGTTGGGGATGGAGAGGGTGGATTGGGGAGGGAGTGAAGTTGTTAGGGGTGGGAGAGGGTGGATTGGGAGGGGGTGTATGTGTTGGGGATGGGGGAGGGTGGATTGGGGAGAGGGTGTGGTTGTTAAGGATAGGAGAGGGAGGTTTGGGGATGTGCTGTAGTTGTTGGGGAAGGGGTGTAGTTTTTGGGGATGGTGAGGGTGGATTGGGGAAAGGGGTGTAGTTGTATGTGAAAGGGGGAAGGTTGGTTGGGGAGGGGGTGTAGTTTTTGGGGATGGGGACGGTGGACTGGGGAGGGGGTGTAGTTGTTGCGAATGGGGGAGGGTGGACTGGCGAGGGGGTGTAGTTGTTGAGGGGGTGGGGGAGGGTGGATTGGGGAGGGGGTGTAGTTGTTGGGGGTGGGGGAGGGTCGATTGGGTGTAGTTGTTGGGAATGGGGAGGGTGGATTGGGGAGGGGGTGTAGTTGTTGGGGTTGGGGGAGCATGGTTTGGGGAGGGGGGTAGTTGTTGGGGAAGGGGAGGGTGGATTGGGGAGGGGTGTAGTTGTTGGGGATGGGGAGGGTGGATTGGGGAGGGGATGTATTTGATGGGGCTGGGGAGGGTGGATTGGGGAGGGGGTGTAGTTGTTGGGGATGGGGGAGTGTGGATTGGGGAGGGCGTTTATTTGTTAGGGATGGGGAGGGTGGATTAGGGAGGGCGTGTAGTTGTTGGGGATAGGGAGGGTGGATTGGGGAGGGGGTGTAGTTGCTGGGGGTGGGGGAGGGTCGATTGGGTGTAGTTGTTGGGAATGGGGAGGGTGGATTGGGGAGGGGGTTAGTTGTTGGGGAAGGGGAGGGTGGATTGGGGAGGGGGTGTAGTTGTTGGGGACGGGGAGGGTGGAATGGGGAGGGGTGTTGTTGTTGGGGATGGGGAGGGTGGATTGGGGAGGGGATGTAGTTGTTGGAGATGGGGGAGGGTGGATTGGGGAGCTGGTGTAGCTGTTGGGGATGGGGAGGGTGGAATGGGGAGGGGTGTAGTTGTTGGGGATGGGGGAGGGTGGATTGTGGAGGGGGTGTAGTTGATGGGGATGGGGGAGGATGAATTGGGGAGGGTTGTAGTTGTTGGGGATGGGGAGGGCGGATTGGGGAGGGCGTTTATTTGTTAGGGATGGGGAGGGTGGATTAGGGAGGGCGTGTATTTGTTGGGGATATGGAGGGTGGATTGGGGAGGGGATGTATTTGTTGGCGGTGGGGGAGGGTGGATTGGGGAGGGGGTGTAGTTGATGGGGATGGGGGAGGATGGATTAGGGAGGGGGTGTAGTTGTTGGGGATGGGGAGGATGGATTGGAAAGGCGTGTAGTTGTTGCGGATGGGGAGGGTGGAATGTGGAGGGGTGTAGTTGTTGGGGATGGGGAAGGTTGGATTAGGGTGGGGGTGTAGTTTATAGCGATGGGGAGGGTGAATTGGGGAGGGGGTGTAGTTGTTGGGGATGGGGAGGGTGGATTGGGGAGGGGGTGTAGTTGGTGATGGGGGAGGTTGGATTGGGGAGTGGGTGTAGTTTTTGGTGAAGGGGGAGGGTTGATTGGGGAGGGGGTGTAGTTTTTGGGGATGGGTACTGTGGATTGGGGAGGTGGTGTAGTTGTTGGGGATGGGAGATGATGGATTGGGGAGGGGGTGTAGTTGTTGGGGATGGGGAGGGTGGATTGGGAAGGGGCTGTAGTTTTTGGAGATGGGGAGGGTGGATTGGGGAGGGGGTGTAGTTGTTGGTGAAGGGGGAGGGTTGATTGGGGAGGGGGTGTAGTTGGGGATGGAGAGGGTTGATTGGGGAGGGAGTGAAGTTCTTAAGGATAGGGGAGGGAGGTTTGGGGATGTGGTGTAGTTGTTGGGGAACGGGGAGGGTGTATTGGGGAAGGGGTGTAGTTTTTGGGGATGGTGAGGGTGGATTGGGGAAAGGGGTGTAGTTGTTGGGAAAGGGGGAAGGTTGGTTGGGGAGCGGGTGTAGTTTTTGGGGATGGGGACGGTGGACTGGGGAGGGGGTGTAGTTGTTGCGAATGGGGGAGGGTGGACTGGCGAGGGGGTGTAGTTGTTGAGGGGGTGGGGGAGGGTGGATTGGGGAGGGGGTGTAGTTGTTGGGGGTGGGGGAGTGTCGATTGGGTGTCGTTGTTGGGAATGTGGAGGGTGGATTGGGGAGGGGGTGTAGTTGTTGGGGTTGGGGGAGCATGGTTTGGGGAGGGGGGTAGTTGTTGGGGAAGGGGAGGGTGGATTGGGGAGGGGTGTAGTTGTTGGGGATGGGGGAGTGTGGATTGGGGAGGGCGTTTATTTGTTAGGGATGGGGAGGGTGGATTAGGGAGGGGGTGTAGTTGTTGGGGATAGGGAGGGTGGATTGGGGAGGGGGTGTAGTTGTTGGGGATGGGGGAGTGTGGATTGGGGAGGGCGTTTATTTGTTAGGGATGGGGAGGGTGGATTAGGGAGGGGGTGTAGTTGTTGGGGATAGGGAGGGTGGATTGGGGAGGGGGTGTAGTTGTTGGGGGTGGGGGAGGGTCGATTGGGTGTAGTTGTTGGGAATGGGGAGGGTGGATTGGGGAGGGGGCTAGTTGTTGGGGAAGGGAGGGTGGATTGGGGAGGGGGTGTAGTTGTTGGGGACGGGGAGGGTGGAATGGGGAGGGGTGTTGTTGTTGGGGTTGGGGGAGGGTGGATTGTGGAGGGGGTGTATTTGTTGGGAATGGGGGAGGATGGATTGGGGAGGGTTGTAGTTGATGGGGATGGGGGAGGATGGATTAGGGAGGGGGTGTAGTTGTTGGGGATGGGGAGGATGGATTGGAAAGGGGTGTAGTTGTTGGGGATGGGGAGGGTGGAATGGGGAGGGGTGTAGTTGTTGGGGATGGGGGAGGTTGGATTAGGGTGGGGGTGTAGTTTATAGCGATGGGGAGGGTGGATTGGGGAGGGGGTGTAGTTGTTGGGGATGGGGAGGGTGGATTGGGGAGGGGGTGTAGTTGGTGATGGGAAGGTTGGATTGGGGAGTGGGTGTAGTTGTTGGGGATGGGGGAGTGTGGATTGGGGAGGGGGCGTAGTTGTTGGTGAAGGGGGAGGGTTGATTGGGGAGGGGGTGTAGTTTTTGGGGATGGGTACTGTGGATTGGGAAGGTGGTGTAGTTGTTGGGGATGGGAGAGGGTGGACTGGGGAGGGGGTGTAGTTGTTGGTGAAGGGGGAGGGTTGATTGGGGAGGGGGTGTAGTTGGGGATCGAGAGGGTGGATTGGGGAGGGAGGGAAGTTGTTGGGGGTGGGAGAGGGAGGATTGGGAGGGGGTGTATGTGTTGGGGATGGGGGAGGGTGGATTGGGCAGGGGCTGTATTTGTTGGGAATGGGGGAGGATGGATTGGGGAGGGGTATAGTTGTTGGGGATGGGGAGGGTGGATTGGGGAGGGTGTGTATTTGTTGGGGATGGGGAGGGTGGAATAGGGAGGGGGTGTATTTGTTGGGGATAGGGAGGGTGGATTGGGGAGTGGGTGTAGTTGTTGGTGGGGGAGGGTGGATTGGGTCAGGTGTGTAGTTGTTGGGCATGGGGGAGGGTCGATTGGGTGTCGTTGCTGGGGATGGGGAGGGTGGATTGGGAAGAGGGTGTAGTTGTTGGGGATGGGGTAAATGGATTTGGGAGGGGTGTAGTTGTTGGGGATGGGGGAGGGTGGATTGGGGAGGGGTGTAGTTGTTGGGGATGGGGGAGGGTGGATTTGGGAGGGGTGTAGTTGTTGGGGATGGGGAGGGTGGATTTTGGAAGGGGTGTAATTGTTGGGGAAGGGGGAAGTTTGGTTGGGGAGGGGTGTAGTTTTTGGGGATGCGGACGGTGGATTGGGGAGGGGTTGTAGTTGTTGCGGATGGGGGAGAGTGGACTGGGGAGGGGGTGTAGTTGTTGAGGGTGGGGTAGGGTGGATTGGGGACGGGTTGCAGTTGTTGGGGATGGGGAGGGTGGATTGGGGAAGGGGTGTAGTTGTTGGGGAAGGGGGAAGTTTGGTTGGGGAGGGGTGTAGTTTTTGGAGATGGGGACGGTGGATTGGGGAGGGGTTGTAGTTGTTGCGGATGGGGGAGAGTGGACTGGAGAGCGGGTGTAGTTGTTGGGGAAGGGGGCGGGTGGAGTGAGGATGGTGTGTAGTTGTTGGGGATGGGGAGGGTGCATTGGGGAGGGGGTGTAGTTGTTGGGGAAGGGGGATGGTGGATTGGGAAGGGGGTGTAGTTGATGGGGATGGGGAGGGTGAAATGGGGAGGGGGTGTAGTTGTTGGGGATGGGGAGTGTGGATTGGGGAAGGTGCGTAGTTGTTGGGGATGGGGGAGGGTTGATTGGGGAGGGGGTGTATTTGGAGATGGAGAGGGTGGATTGGTGAGGGGGTGAAGTTGTTGGGGGTGGGGGAGGGTGGATTGGGAGGCGGTGTAGTTGTTGGGGATGGGGGAGGGTTGATTGGGGAGGGGGAGTATTTGGGGATGGAGAGGGTGGATTGGGGAGGGGGTGAAGTTGTTGGGGGTGGGGGAGGGTGGATTGGGGAGGGGTGTAGTTGTTGGGGATGGGGAGGGTGGATTAGGGAGGGGGTGTATTTGTTGGGGATAGGGAGGGTGGATTGGGGAGGGGATGTATTTGTTGTGGGTGGGGGAGGGTGGTTTTGGGAGGGGGTGTAGTTGTTGGGGATGGGGGAGGATGGATTGGGGAGGTGGTGTAGTTGTTGGGGATGGGGAGGATGGATTGGGAAGGGGTGTAGCTGTTGGGGAAGGGGGAGGGTGGATTTGGGAGGGGGTGTAGCTGTTGGGGTTGGGGAGGGTGGAATGGGCAAGGGTGTAGTTTTTGGCAATGGTGAGGGTGGATTGGGGAGGGGGTGTAGTTGTTGGGGATGGGGAGGGTGGATTCGAGAGGGGGTGTATATGTTGTTGGTGGGGGAGGGTGGATTGGGGAGGGGGTGTAGTTGTTGGGGATGGGGAGGGGGTATTGGGGAGGGGGTGTAGTTATTGGTGAAGGGGGAGGGTTGATTGGGGAGGGGGTGTAGTTGTTGGGGATGGGGAGGGGGTATTGGGGAGGTGGTGGACTGGGGAGAGGGTGTAGTTGTTGGGGGTGGGGGAGGGTGGATTGGGGAGGGGGTGTAGTTGTTGGGGATGGGGAGGGTGGATTGGGGAGTGGGTGTAGTTGTTTGTTAAGGGGGAGGGATGATTGGGGAGGGCATGTAGTTGGGGAGGGAGAGGATGGATTGGGGAGGGGGTGATGTTGGGGGAAGGGGGAGGGTGGATTGGGAGGGGGTGTTGTTGTTGGGGTTGGGGGAGGGTGGATTGGGGAGGGGGTGTATTTGTTGGGAATAGGGGAGGATGGATTGGGGAGGGGTGTAGTTGTTGGGGATGGGGGAGGGTGGATTGGGGTGGGTGTGTAGTTTTTGGCGATGGGGAGGGTGGATTGGGGTGGGGGTGTAGTCTTTGGGGATGGGGAGGGTGGATTGGGGAGGGGGTGTAGTTGTTGGGGATGGGGGAGCGTGGATTGGAGAGGGGGTGTAGTTGTTGGTGAAGTGGGAGGGTTGATTGGGGTGGGGGTGTAGTTGGGGATGGAGAGGGTGGATTGGGGAGGGGGTGAAGTTGTTGGGGGTGGGGGAGGGTGGATTGGGAGGGGGTGTTGTTGTTGGGGATGGGGGAGGGTGGATTAGGGAGGGGGTGTATTTGTTGGGAATGGGGGAGGATGGATTGGGGAGGGGTGTAGTTGTTGGGGATGGTGGAGGGTGGATTGGGGTGGGTGTGTAGTTTTTGGCGATGGGGAGCGTGGATTGGGGTGGGGGTGTAGTTTTTGGGGATGGGGAGGGTGGATTGGGGAGGGGGTGTAGTTGTTGGTGAAGGGGGAGGGTTGATTGGGAGGGGGTGTAGGTTTTGGGGATTGGGACGGTGGATTAGGGAGGTGGTGTAGTTGTTGGGGATGGGGGAGGGTGGACTGGGGAGGCGGTGTAGTTGTTGGGCATGGGGGAGGGTCGATTGGGGAGGGATTGTCCGATTTGGGAATGTGGTAGGTGGAATGGGGATGGGGTGTAGTTGTTCGGGATGTGGGAGGTTGGAATAGGGTGTGGGTGTAGTTGTTGGGTTGGGGTGGGTGGAATGGGTAGGGGACGTAGTTGTTGCTGTTGTGGGAGGGTGGAATGGGTAGGGGATGTAGATGTTGTGGATGGAGAGGGTGGAATGGGGAGGGGGTATAGTTGTGCGGATGGGTAGGTGGTGTAGTTGTTGCGATGGGGAGGGTGGATTGGGGAGGGGATGTTGTTATTGAGGATGGATGAGGGTGGAATGGGCAGGGGGTATCGTTTTTGGGACTATGGGGAGGATGGATTGGGGAGGGTGTGTAGCTGTTGGGGATGGGGAAGGTGAAATGGAGAAGGAATATAGTTGTTGGGGATGGGGGAGGGTGTATTGGGGCAGGTGTGTCCTTTTTGGGGATGGGTGTGTGGAATGGAGAGGGGATGTAGTTGTTGAGTCTGTTGAGATGAATGGGCAGGGGACGTAATTGTTGGTGATGGGGAGGGTGGAATGGGGAGGGTGTGTAGTTGTTGTGGGTGGGGTGGGTGGAGTAGGGAGGGGGTGTAGTTGCTGAGGATGAGTGGGGGGAATGGGTAGGGTGTGTAGTTGTTGGCATGGGGATGGTTGAATGGGCAGAGGTTGAAGTTGTTGAAAATGTGTTTGGTTTGTATTGGGAGGGGGTGTAGTTGTTGGGAATGGAGGGGAGTGTAATGGGGAGGGGGTGTAGTTGTTGGGTTTGGGGGAGGTTGGAATGGGCAGGGGGTGTCATTGTTGAGGCCGGGGGGAGGGTGGATTGGGGAGGGGGTGGTAGTTGTTGGAGATGGGGGAGGGTGGATTGGGGAGGGGTGTAGTTGTTGGAAATTGGGCAGGGTGGAATGGGGAGTGGTGTCACTTTTGGGAATGGGTACGGTAGAACTGGGAAGGGGTGTAGTTATTGAGGATGGGAGAGGATGGAATGGGCAGGTGATGTTGTTGTTGGGAATGGGGCAGGGTGGAATGGGGAGGGGCTGTGGTTGTTGGGATGGGGAGGGTGGACTGAGGAGGTGGTGTAGTTGTTGTGGATAGGGGAGGGTGGAAAGGGGTGTAGATGTTGGGGATGGGGAGGATGGAATGGGCTGGTGGTCTAGTTGCTGGGGATGGGACAAAGTGGAATGGGGAGGATGTGTAGTTGTCAGGAATGGGGGAGGGTGGAATGGGGCGGGGTGTAGTTGTTGGGGATGGGGGAAGCTGTGTATCGGGTGTAGTGTTTCGTAATGGGGAGGGTGGAATGGGGAGTGGGTGCAGTTGTTGGGGATGGGGGATGATGGATTGGGGAGGGGTGTAGTTGTTGAGGATTGGAAGGGTGGATTGGAGAGGGGGTGTAGTTGTTGAGGATGGGGGAGGGTGGATAGGGGAGAGGGTGTAGTTGTTGAGGATAGGGGATGGTGGTTTGGGGAGGTGGTGTCGTTGTTTGGGAAGGGGGAAGGTGGATTGAGGAGGGGGTGTAGTTGTCAGGAATAGGTGAGGGTGGAATGGGGCGGGGTGTAGTTGTTGGGGATGGGGGAAGCTGTGTATGGGGTGTAGTTGTTGGGGATGGGGGAGGGTGGATTAGGGAGGGGGTGCAGTTGTTGGGGATGGGGGAGGGTCGATTGGGTGTAGTTGTTGGGGATGGGGAGGGTGGATTGGGAAGGGGTATAGTTGTTGGTGATGGGGGAGGGCGGATTCGGGAGGGGGTGTAGTTGTTGGGATGGGGAAGATGGATTGGGGAGGGGGTGTAGTTGTCAGGAATGGGGGAGGGTGGAATGGGGCGGGGTGTAGTTGTTGGGGATGGGGGAAGCTGTGTATGGGGTGTCGTTGTTGGGGATGGGGGAGGGTGGAATGGGGAGTGGGTGCAGTTGTTGGGGATGGGGGTTGATGGATTGGGGAGGGGTGTAGTTGTTGAGGATTGGGAGGGTGGATTGGAGAGGGGGTGTAGTTGTTGAGGATGGGGGAGGGTGGATAGGGGAGAGGGTGTAGTTGTTGAGGATAGGGGATGGTGGTTTGGGGAGGTGGTGTCGTTGTTTGGGAAGGGGGAAGGTGGATTGAGGAGGGGGTGTAGTTGTCAGGAATAGGTGAGGGTGGAATGGGGCGGGGTGTAGTTGTTGGGGATGGGGGAAGCTGTGTATGGGGTGTAGTTGTTGGGGATGGGGGAGGGTGGATTAGGGAGGGGGTGCAGTTGTTGGGGATGGGGGAGGGTCGATTGGGTGTAGTTGTTGGGGATGGGGAGGGTGGATTGGGAAGGGGTATAGTTGTTGGTGATGGGGGAGGGCGGATTCGGGAGGGGGTGTAGTTGTTGGGATGGGGAAGATGGATTGGGGAGGGGGTGTAGTTGTCAGGAATGGGGGAGGGTGGAATGGGGCGGGGTGTAGTTGTTGGGGATGGGGGAAGCTGTGTATGGGGTGTCGTTGTTGGGGATGGGGGAGGGTGGAATGGGGAGTGGGTGCAGTTGTTGGGGATGGGGGTTGATGGATTGGGGAGGGGTGTAGTTGTTGAGGATTGGGAGAGTGAATTGGAGAGGGGGTGTAGTTGTTGGGGATGTGGGAGGGTGGAATGGGAAGTGGGTGCAGTTGTTGAGGGTTGGGGAGGGTGGATTAGGGAGGGGGTGCAGTTGTTGGGGATGGGGGAGGGTCGATTAGGTGTAGTTGTTGGGGATGGGGAGGGTGGATTGGGAAGGGGTGTAGTTGTTGGGGAAAGGGAGGGTGGATTGGGAAGGGGGTGTAGTTGTTGGGGATGGGAAGGGTGGATTGGGGAGGGGGTGTAGTTGTTGGTAATGGAGGAGGGCGGATTGGGGAGGGGGTGTAGTTGTTGGGGATGGGGAAGGTGGATTGGGGAGGGGGTGCAGTTGTCAGGAATGGGGGAGGGTGGAATGGGGCGGGGCGTAGTTGTTGGGGATGGGGGAAGATGTGTATGGGGTGTAGTTGTTGGGGATGGGGGAGGGTGGAATGGGGAGTGGGTGCAGTTGTTGGGGATGGGTGATGATGGATTGGGGAGGGGGGTAGTTGTTGAGGATTGGAGGGGGGGTGTAGTTGTTGGGGATATGGAGGGTGGAATGGGGATTGTGTGTAGTTGTTGAGGATGGGGGAGGGTGGATAGTGGAGGGGGTGCAGTTGTTGAGGATAGGGGAGGGTGGTTTGGGGAGGTGGTGTAGTTGTTGGGGAAGGGGAGGGTTGATTGGGGAGGGGGTGTAGCTTTTGGGGATGAGGAGGGTGGATTGGGGAGGGGGTCTAGTTGTTGGGGAAGGGGGACGGTTGATTGCGGAGGGGGTGTAGTTTTTGCGGATTTGAGCAGTGGATTGGGGAGGGGGTGGACTGGGGAGGGGGTGTAGTTGTTGGGGGTGGGGGAGGCTGGATTGGGGAGGGGGTGTAGTCGACGGTGATGGGGGAGGTTCGATTGGGTGTAGTTGTTGGGGATGGGGAGGGTGGATTGGGAAGGGGTGTAGTTGTTGGGGATGGGGAGGGTGGATTGGGGAGGGGGTGAAGTTGTTGGGGGTGGGGGAGGGTGGATTGGGGAAGGGGTGTAGTTGTTGGGGAAGGGGGAAGTTTGGTTGGGGAGGGGTGTAGTGTTTGGGGATGGGGACGGTGGATTGGGGAGGGGTTGTAGTTGTTGCGGATTGGGGAGAGTGGACTGTGGAGGGTGTGTAGTTGTTGAGGGTGGGGGAGGGTGGATTGGCGAGGGGGTGCAGTTTTTGGGGATGGGGAGGGTCGATTGTGTGTAGTTGTTGGGGATGGGGAGGGTGGATTGGGGAAGGGGTGTAGTTGTTGGGGAAGGGGGAAGTTTGGTTGGGGAGGGGTACAGTTTTTGGAGATGGGGACGGTGGATTGGGAAGGGGTTGTGGTTGTTGCGGATGGGGGAGAGTGGACTGGGGAGGGTGTGTAGTTGTTGGGGAAGGGGGAGGGGGGAGTGAGGATGGGGTGTAGTTGTTGGGGATGGGGGAGGGTGCATTGGGGAGGGGGTGTAGTTGTTGGGGATGGGGGAGGGTGGATTGTGGAGGGGGTGTAGTTGTTGGGAATGGGGAGTGTAGATTGGGGAAGGTGTGTAGTTGTTGGGGGTGGGGGTAGGTTGATTGGGGAGGGGCTGTAGTTGGGGATGGAGAGGGTGGATTGCGGAGGGGGTGAAGTTGTTGGGGATGGGGAGGGTGGATTGGGAGGGGGTGTAGTTGTTTGGGATGGGGGAGGGTGGATTGGGGAGGGGGTGTATTTGTTGGGAATGGGGGATGATGGATTGTGGAGGGGTGTCGTTGTTGGGGATGGGAAGGGTGGATTAGGGAGGGGGTATATTTGTTGGGGATAGGGAGGGTGGATTGGGGAGAGGATGTATTTGTTGGGGGTGGGGGAGGGTGGTTTTGGGAGGGGGTGTAGTTGTTGGGGAAGGGGGAGGGTGGATTTGGGAGGGGGTGAAGCTGTTGGGGATGGGGAGGGTGGAATGGGCAGGGGTGTAGTTTTTGGCGATGGGGAGGGTGGATTGGGGAGGTGGTGTAGCTGTTGGGGATGGGGAGGGTGGATTTGAGAGGGGGTGTATATGTTGGTGGTGGGGGAGGGTGGATTGGTGAGGGGGTGTATTTGCTGTGGGTGGTGGAGGGTTCATTGGGGAGGGGGTGTAGTTGTTGGGGATGGGGGAGGCTAGATTGGGGAGGGCGTGTAGTTGTTGCGGATAGGGGAGGATGGATTGGGGAGGGGGTGTAGTTGTTCGGGATGGGGGAGGGTGGTTTGGGGAGGGGGTGTAGTTGTTGGGGATGGGGGAGGGTGGATTGTTGAGGGTGTGTAGTTGTTGGGAATGGGGGAGGGTGGATTGGGGAGGGGGTGTAGTTGTTGGGGATGGGGAGGGTGGAATGGGGAGGGGGTCTAGTTGTTGGGGATGGGGGAGAGCAGAATGGGAAGGGTGTGTAGTTGTTGTGGGTCGGGTGGGTGGAGTAGGGAGGGGGTGTAGTTGTTGAGGATAGGTGGGGGGAATGGGGATGGTGTGTAATTGTTGGGATGGGGAGGGTGGAATGGGCAGGGGGTGTAGGTGTAGAAAATGTATTTGGTTTGAATTGGGGAGGGGGTGTAGTTGTTGGGGATGGGGGAGGGTGGAATGTGGAGGGGGTGTATTTGTTGAGGATGGGGAAAGGTGGATTGGGGAGAGGGTGTCGTTGTTGAGGACAGGGGAGGGTGTTTTGGGGATAGGGTGTAGTTGTTGGGGAACAGGGAGGGTGGATTGGGGAAGGGGTGTAGTTTTGGGGATGGGGAGGGTAGATTGGGGAAGGGGTGTAGTTGTTGGGGAAGGGGGAAGTTTGGTTGGGGAGGGGTGTAGTTTTTGGGGATGGGGACGGTGGATTGGGGAGGGGTTGTAGTTGTTGCGGATGGGGGAGAGTGGACTGGGGAGGGGGTGTAGTTGTTGTGGGTGGGAGAGGGTGGATTGGTGAGGGGGTGCAGTTGTTGGGGATGGGGGAGGGTCGATTGGGTGTAGTTGTTGGGGATGGGGAGGGTGGATTGGGGAGGGGGTGTAGTTGGTGGGAATGGTGGATTGGGGAGGTGGATTTGGGAGGGGGTGTAGTTGTTGGGGATGGGGAGGGTGAATTGGGGAGGAGGTGTAGTTGTTGGGAATACGCAGGGTGGATTGCTGAGGGGGTGTAGTTGTTGGGGATGGGGGAGGGTGGATTGGGGCGGGGAATAGTTTTTGGAGGTTTGGAAGGGTGGATTGGGGAAGGTGTGGATTGGGGAGGGGTGTAGTTTTTGGGGATGGGGACGGTGGATTGGGGAGGGGTTGTAGTTGTTGCGGATGTGGGAGAGTGGACTGCGGAGGGGGTGTAGTTGTTGTGGGTGGGAGAGGGTGGATTGGTGAGGGGGTGTCGTTGTTGAGGATAGGGGAGAGTGTTTTGGGGGTAGGGTGTAGTTGTTGGGGAACGGGGAGGGTGGATTGGGGAAGGGGTGAAGTTGTTGGGGAAGGCGGAAGTTTGGTTGGGGAGGGGTGTAGTTTTTGGTGATGGGGACGGTGGATTGGGGAGGGGTTTTGTTGTTGCGGATGGGGGAGAGTGGACTGGGGAGGGGGCTTAGATGTTGGGGGTAGGGGAAGGTGGATTGGGGAGGGCGTGTAGTTGTTGGGGATGGGGGAGGGTGGATTGGGGTGGAGGTGTCGTTGTTGGGGATGGGGATGGTGGAATGGGGAGGGGGTCTAGTTGTTGGGGATGGGGGAGGATGGATTGGGGAGGGGGTGTAGTTGTTGTGGGTCAGGTGGGTGGAGTAGGGAGGGGGTGTAGTTGTTGAGGATGGGTGGGGGGGAATGTGGAGGGTGTGTAATTGTTGGGATGGGGAGGGTGGAATGGGCAGGGGGTGTAGTTGTAGAAAATGTATTTGGTTTGAATTGGGGAGGGGGTGTAGTTGTTGGGGATGGGGGAGGGTGGAATGGGGAGGGGGTGTAGTTGTTGGGGATGGGGGAGGGTGGATTGGGGAGCGGGTGTCGTTGTTGAGGATAGTGGAGGGTGTTTTGGGGATAGGGTGTAGTTGTTGGGGAACGGGGAGGGTGGATTGGGGAAGGGGTGTCGTTTTTGACGATGGGGAGGGTTGATTGGGGAAGGGGTGTAGTTGTTGAGGAAGGGGGGAGTTTGGTTGGGGAGGGGTGTAGTTTTTGGAGATGGGGACGGTGGATTGGGGAGGGGTTGTAGTTGTTGCAGATGGGGGAGAGTGAACTGGGGAGGGGTTGTATTTGCTGTGGGTGGGGGAGGGTGGAATGGGGAGGTGGATTTGGGAGGGGGTGAAGTTGTTGGGGATGTGAAGGGTGGATTGGGGAGGGAGTGTAGTTGTTGGGAATGCGCAGGATGGATTGGGGAGTGGGTGTAGTTGTTGGGCATGGGGGAGGGTGGATTGGGGCGGGGTGTAGTTGTTGGAGGTTTGGAAGGGTGGATTGGGGAAGGTGTGTAATTGTTGGGGATGGGGAGGGTGGTTTGGGGAGGGGGTGTAGTTGGGGATGGAGAGGGTGGATTGGGGAGGGGGTGTATCTGTTGGGGGTGGCGGCGGGTGGATTGGCGAGTGGGTGTACTTGTTGGGGATGGGGAGGGGGAATTGGGGAGGGGGGTATTTGTTGTGGGTGGGGGAGTGTGAATTGGGGAGGGGGTATAGTTGTTGGGGAAGGGGAGGGTGAATTGGGGAGAGGATGTAGTTGTTGGGGATGGGGAGGTTGGATTGGGGAGGGGGTGTAGTTGTTGGGGATGGGGGAGGGTGGATTGGGAAGGGGGTGTAGTTGTTGGGAATGGGTAAGGTGGAATCGGGAGGGGGTGTAGTTGTTGGGGATGGGGGAGTATAGATTGGGGAGGGCGTGTAGTTGTTACGGATGGGGGAGGATGGATTGGGGTGGGGGTGTAGTTGTTGGTGATGGGGGAGGGTGGTTTGGGAGGGGGTGTAGTTGTTGGGGATGGGTGGGGGGGAATGTGGAGGGTGTGTAATTATTGGGATGGGGAGGGTGGAATGGGCAGGGGGTGTAGTTGTAGAAAATGTGTTTGGTTTTAATTGGGGCGGGGGTGTTGTTGTTGAGGATGGGGGAGAGTGGATTGAGGAGGGGGTGTCGTTGTTCAGGATAGGGGAGGGTGTTTTGGGGATAAGGTGTAGTTTTTGGGGAATGGGGAGGATGGATTGGGGAAGGGGTGTAGTTTTTGGGGATGTGGAGGGTGGATTGGGGAAGGGGTGTAGTTGTTGGGGAAGGGGGAAGTTTGGTTGGGGAGGGGTGTAGTTTTTGGGGATAGGGACGGTGGATTGGGGAGAGGTTGTAGTTGTTGTGGATGGGGGAGAGTGGACTAGGGAGGGGGTGTAGTTGTTGTGGGTGGGAGATGGTGGATTGGGGAGGGGGTGCAATTGTTGGGGATGGGGAGGGTGGATTGGGGAGGGGGTGTAGATGTTTCGGGTGGGGAGGGTGGAATGGGGAGGTGGATTTGGGAGGGGGTGTAGTTGTTGGGGATGGGGAGGGTGGTTTGGGGAGGGGGTGTAGTTGTTGGGAATGCGCAGGGTGGATTGGGGAGGGGGTGTAGTCATTGGGGATGGGGGAGGGCGGATTGGGGTGGGGTGTAGTTGTTGGAGGTTTAGAAGGGTGGATTGGGGAAGGTGTGTAGTCTTTGGGGATGGGGAGGTTGGATTGGGGAGAGGGTGTAGTTGGGGATGGAGAGGGTGGATATGGGGAGGGGGTGTAGCTGTTTGGGGTGTGGGCGGGTGGATTGGGGAGGGGGAGTAGTTGTTGGGAATGGGGAGGGGGAATTGGGGAGGGGGGTATTTGTTGGGGATGGAGGAGTGTGAATTGGGGAGGGGGTATAGTTGTTTGGGAAGTGGGAGGGCGAATTGGGGAGAGGATGTAGTTGTTGGGGATGGGGAGGTTGGATTGGGGAGGGGGTGTATTTGTTGGGGATGGGGGTGGGTGGATTGGGGAGGGGGTGTAGTTGTTGGGAATGGGTAAGGTGGAATAGGGAGGGGGTGTAGTTGTTACGGATGGGGAGAGTGGACTGGGGAGGGGGTGTAGTTGTTGTGGGTGGGAGACGGTGGATTGGGGAGGGGGTGTAGATGTTTCGGGTGGGGGAGGGTGGAATGGGGAGGTGGATTTGGGAGGGGGTGTAGTTGTTGGGGATGGGGAGGGTGGTTTGGGGAGGGGGTGTAGTTGTTGGGAATGCGCAGGGTGGATTGGGGAGGGGGTGTAGTTGTTGGGGATGGGTGAGCATTGATTGGGGAGGGGGGTGTAGTTGTTGGGGATGGGGGAGGGTGGACTGGGAAAAGGGTGTAGTTGTTGGGGGTGGGGGAGGGTGGATTGGGGAGGGCGTGTAGTTGTTGGGCATGGGGGAGGGTCGATTGGGTGTAGTTGTTGGGGATGGGGAGGGTGGATTGGGAAGGGGGTGTAGTTGTTGGGGATGGGGAGGGTGGATTGGGGAGGGGGTGTCCGATTTGGGAATGTGGTAGGTGGAATGGGGATGGGGCGTAGTTGTTCGGGATGTGAGAGTTTGGAATAGGGATTGGGTGTAGTTGTTGGGTTGGGGTGGGTGGAATGGGTAGGGGACATAGTTGTTGATGTTGGGGGAGGGACGAATGGGGAGGGGATGTAGTTGTTGTGGATGGGGAGGGTGGAATGGGGAGGGGATATAGTTGTTGGGATGGGTAGGTGGTGTAGTTGTTGGGATGGGGAGGGTGGAATGGGGAGGGGATGGAGCTGTTGGGGATGGGGAAGGTGAAATGGAGAAGGGATATAGTCATTGGGGATGGGGAGGGTGGATTTGGACGGGGGTGTAGTTGTTGGGGATGGGGAGGGTGGATTGTGGAGGGGGTGTAGTTGTTGGTGAAGGGGGAGGGTTGATTGGGAGGGGGTGTAGTTGGGGAGGGAGAGGATGGATTGGGGAGGGGGTGATGTTGTTGGGGGAAGGGGGAGGGTGGATTGGGAGGGGGTTTAGATGTTGGGGATGGGGGAGGGTGGATTGGGGAGGGGATGTATTTGTTTGGAATGGGGGAGGATGGATAAGGGAGGGGGTGTATTTGTTGGGGATAGGGAGGGTGGATTGGGGTGGGGATGTATTTGTTGGGGATGGGGAGGGTGGAATGGAGAGGGGGTGTAGTTGTTAGTGGTGGGGGAGAGTGGATTTGGGAGGGGGTGTAGTTGTTGGGGATGGGGGAGGGTGGATTAGGGAGGGTGTGTAGTTTTTGGTGAAGGGGGAGGGTTGATTGGGGAGGGGGTGTAGTTTTTGGGGATGGGGACTGTGGATTGGGGAGGTGGTGTAGTTGTTGGGGATGGGGGAGGGTGGACTGGGGAGGGGGTGTAGTTGTTGGGGTGGGGGTGGGTGGATTGGGGAGGGGGTGTAGTTGTTGGGCATGGGGGAGGTTGGATTGGGTAGGGGGTGTAGTTGTTGGGAATGGGTAAGGTGGAATCGGGAGGGAGTGTAGTTGTTGGGGATGGGGAAGGATAGATTGAGCAGCTCGTGTCGTTGTTGGTGGTGGGGGAGAGTGGATTGGGGAGGGGGTGTAGTTGTTGGGGATGTGGAGGGTGGATTGGGGAAGGGGTGTAGTTGTTGGGGAAGGGGGAAGTTTGGTTGGGGAGGGGTGTAGTTTTTGGGGATAGGGACGGTGGATTGGGCAGAGGTTGTAGTTGTTGCGGATGGGGGAGAGTGGACTGGGGAGGGGGTGTAGCTGTTGGGGGTGGGGGAGGGTGGATTGGGGAGGGGGTGTAGTTGTTGGGGATAGGGAGGGTGGATTGGGGTGGGGATGTATTTGTTGGGGGTGTGGGAGGGTGGATTGGGGAGGGGGTGTAGTTGTTGGGGATGGGGAGAATGTATTGGGGTGGGGTGTATTTGTTGGGGATGGGGGAGGGTGGATTTGGGAGGGGGTATAGTTGTTGGGGATGGGGAGGGTGGAATGGAGAGGGGGTGTAGATGTTAGTGGTGGGGGAGAGTGGATTTGGGAGGGGGTGTAGTTGTTGGGGATGGGGGAGGGTGGATTAGGGAGGGTGTGTAGTTTTTGGTGAAGGGGGAGGGTTGATTGGGGAGGGGGTGTAGTTTTTGGGGATGGGGACTGTGGATTGGGGAGGTGGTGTAATTGTTGGGGATGGGGGAGGGTGGACTGGGGAGGGGGTGTAGTTGTTGGGGTGGGGGTGGGTGGATTGGGGAGGGGGTGTAGTTGTTGGGCATGGGGGAGGTTGGATTGGGTAGGGGGTGTAGTTGGGAATGGGTAAGGTGGAATCGGGAGGGAGTGTAGTTGTTGGGGATGGGGAAGGATAGATTGTGCAGCTCGTGTCGTTGGTGGTGGGGGAGAGTGGATTGGGGAGGGGGTGTAGTTGTTGGAGATGGGGAGGGTGGATTGGGGAGAAGGTGTAGTTGGGGATGGAGAGGGTGGATTGGGGAGGGGGTGTAGCTGTTGGGGGTGGGGGAGGGTGGATTGGGGAGGGGGTGTAGTTGTTGGGGATGGGGAGGGGGAATTGGTGAGTGGGGTATTTGTTGGGGGTGGGGGAGTGTGAATTGGGGAGGGGGTATAGTTGTTGGGGAAGGGGGAGGGCGAATTGGGGAGAGGATGCAGTTGTTGTGGATGGGGAGGTTGGATTGGGGAGGGGGTGTAGTTGTTGGGAATGGGGGAGGGTGGATTGGGGCGGGGTGTAGTTTTTGGGGATGGGGACGGTGGATTGGGGAGGGGTTGTAGTTGTTGCGGATGGGGGAGAGTGGACTGGGGAGGGGGTGTATTTGTTGTGGGTGGGAGAGGGTGGATTGGGGAGGGGGTGTCGTTGTTGAGGATAGGGGAGGGTGTTTTGTGGGTAGGCTGTATTTGTTGGGGAACGGGGAGGGTGGATTGGGGAAGGGGTGAAGTTGTTGGGGAAGGGGGAGGTTTGGTTGGGGAGGGGTGTAGTTTTTGATGATGGGGACGGTGGATTGGGGAGGGGTTTTGTTGTTGCGGATGGGGGAGAGTGGACTGGGGAGGGGGCGTAGATGTTGGGGATGGGGGAGGGTGGATTGGGGTGGAGGTGTCGTTGTTGGGGATGGGGATGGTGGAATGGGGAGGGGGTCTAGTTGTTGGAGATGGGGGAGGATGGATTGGGGAGGGGGTGTAGTTGTTGTGAGTCAGGTGGGTGGAGTAGGGAGGGGGTGTAGTTGTTGAGGATGGGTTGGGGGGAATGTGGAGGGTGTGTAATTGTAGGGATGGGGAGGGTGGAATGGGCAGGGGGTGTAGTTGTAGAAAATGTATTTGGTTTGAATTGGGGAGGGGGTGTAGTTGTTGGGGATGGGGGAGGGTAGAATGGGGAGGGGGTGTCGTTGTTGAGGATAGTGGAGGGTGTTTTTGGGATAGGGTGTAGTTGTTGGGGAACGGGGAGGGTGGATTGGGGAAGGGGTGTCGTTTTTGACGATGGGGAGGGTTGATTGGGGAAGGGGTGTAGTTGTTGAGGAAGGGGGAAGTTTGGTTGGGGAGGGGTGTAGTTTTTGGGGATGGGGACGGTGGATTGGGGAGGGGTTGTAGTTGTTGGGGATGGGGGAGGGTGGATTGGGGAGGGGATGTATTTGTTTGGAATGGGGGAGGATGGATAAGGGAGGGGGTGTATTTGTTGGGGATAGGGAGGGTGGATTGGGGTGGGGATGTATTTGTTGGGGGTGTGGGAGGGTGGATTGGGGAGGGGGTGTAGTTGTTGGGGATGGGGGAGAATGTATTGGGGTGGGGTGTATTTGTTGGGGATGGGGAGGGTGGATTTGGGAGGGGGTGTAGTTGTTGGGGATGGGGAGGGTGGAATGGAGAGGGGGTGTAGTTGTTAGTGGTGGGGGAGAGTGGCTTTGGGAGGGTGTGTAGTTTTTGGTGAAGGGGGAGGGTTGATTGGGAAGGGGGTGTAGTTTTTGGGGATGGGGACTGTGGATTGGGCAGGTGGTGTAGTTGTTGGGGATGGGGGAGGGTGGACTGGGGAGGGGGTGTAGTTGTTGGGGGTGGGGGTGGGTGGATTGGGGAGGGGGTGTAGTTGTTGGGCATGGGGGAGGTTGGATTGGGTAGGGGGTGTCGTTGTTGGGAATGGGTAAGGTGGAATCGGGAGGGGGTGTAGTTGTTGGGGATGGGGAAGGATAGATTGGGCAGCTCGTGTCGTTGTTGGTGGAGGGGGAGAGTGGATTGGGGAGGGGGTGTAGTTGTTGGGGATGGGGGAGGGTGGATTGGGGCGGGTGTAGTTGTTGGAGGTTTGGAAGGGTGGATTGGGGAAGGTGTGTAGTCGTTGGGGATGGGGAGGGTGGATTGGGGAGGGGGTGTAGCTGTTGGGGGTGGGGGAGGGTGGATTGGGGAGGGGGTGTAGTTGTTGGTGATGGGGAGGGGGAAATGATGAGTGGGGTGTATGTTGGGGGTGGGGGAGTGTGAATTGGGGAGGGGGTATAGTTGTTGGGGAAGGGGGAGGGCGAATTGGGGAGAGGATGTAGTTGTTGTGGATGGGGATGTTGGATTGGGGAGAGGGTGTAGTTGTTGGGGATGGGGGAGGGTGGATTGGGGAGGGGTTGTAGTTGTTGCAGATGCGGGAGAGTGGACTGGGGAGGGGGTGTAGTTGTTGTGGGTGGGCGAGGGTGGATTGGGGAGGGGGTGTCGTTGTTGAGGATAGGGGAGGGTGTTTTGTGGGTAGGGTGTATTTGTTGGGAAACGGGGAGGGTGGATTGGGGAAGGGGTGAAGTTGTTGGGGAAGGGGGAAGTTTGGTTGGGGAGGGGTGCAGTTTTTGATGATGGGGACGGTGGATTGGGGAGGGGTTTTGTTGTTGCGGATGGGGGAGAGTGGACTGGGGAGAGGGGCGTAGATGTTGGGGATGGGGGAGGGTGGATTGGGGTGGAGGTGTCGTTGTTGGGGATGGGGATGGTGGAATGGGGAGGGGGTCTAGTTGTTGGAGATGGGGGAGGATGGATTGGGGAGGGGGTGTAGTTGTTGTGGGTCAGGTGGGTGGAGTAGGGAGGGGGTGTAGTTGTTGAGGATGGGTGGGGGGGAATGTGGAGGGTGTGTAATTGTTGGGATGGGGAGGGTGGAATGGGCAGGGGGTGTAGTTGTAGAAAATGTATTTGGTTTGAATTGGGGAGGGGGTGTAGTTGTTGGGGAGGGGGAGGGTGGAATGGGGAAGGGGTGTAGTTGTTGAGGATGGGGGAGGGTGGATTGGGGAGGGGGTGTCGTTGTTGAGGATAGTGGAGGGTGTTTTGGGGATAGGGTGTAGTTGTTGGGGAACGGGGAGGGTGAATTGGGGAAGGGGTGTCGTTTTTGACGATGGGGAGGGTTGATTGGGGAAGGGGTGTAGTTGTTGAGGAAGGGGGAAGTTTGGTTGGGGAGGGGTGTAGTTTTTGGGAATGGGGATGGTGGACTGGGGAGGGGTTGTAGTTGTTGCAGATGGGGGAGAGTGGACTGGGGAGGGGGTGTATTTGCTGTGGGTGGGGGAGGGTGGAATGGGGAGGTGGATTTGGGAGGGGGTGAAGTTGTTGGGGATGTGGAGGGTGGATTGGGGAGGGGGTGTAGTTGTTGGGAATGCGCAGGATGGATTGGGGAGGGGGTGTAGTTGTTGGGCATGGGGGAGGGTGGATTGGGGCGGGGTGTAGTTGTTGGAGGTTTAGAAGGGTGAATTGGGGAAGGTGTGTAGTTGTTGGTGATGGGGAGGGTGGATTGGGGAGGGGGTGTAGCTGTTGGGGGTGGCGGCGGGTGGATTGGCGAGTGGGTGTACTTGTTGGGGATGGGGAGGGGGAATTGTTGAAGGGGGTATTTGTTGTGGGTGGGGGAGTGTGAATTGGGGAGGGGGTATAGTTGTTGGGGAAAGGGGAGGGTGAATTGGGGAGAGGATGTAGTTGTTGGGGATGGGGAGGTTGGATTGGGGAGGGGGTGTAGTTGTTGGGGATGGGGGAGGGTGGATTGGGGAGGGGGTGTAGTTGTTGGGAATGGGTAAGGTGGAATCGGGAGGGGATGTAGTTGTTGGGGATGGGGGAGGATAGATTGGGGAGGGCGTGTAGTTGTTACGGATGGGGGAGGATGGATTTGGGTGGGGGTGTAGTTGTTGGGGATGGGGGAGGGTGGTTTGGGAGGGGGTGTAGTTGTTGGGGATGGGGGAGGGTGGATTGGGGAGGTGTAGTTGTTGGGATGGGGAGGGTGGAATGGGGAGGGGGTCTTGTTGTTGGGGATGGGGGAGGATGGATTGGGGAGGGGTTGTAGTTGTTGGGGTTGGGGGAGAGTGGAATGGGAAGGGTGTGTAGTTGTTGTGGGTCCGGTGGGTGGAGTAGGGAGGGGGTGTAGTTGTTGAGGATGGGTGGGGGGGAATGTGGAGGGTGTCTAAATATTGGGATGGGGAGGGTGGAATGGGCAGGGGGTGTAGTTGTAGAAAATGTGTTTGGTTTTAATTGGGGCGGGGGTGTAGTTGTTGAGGATGGGGGAGGGTCTATTGGGGAGGGGGTGTCGTTGTTGAGGAGAGGGGAGGGTGTTTTGGGGATAAGGTGTAGTTTTTGGGGAACGGAGAGGGTGGGTTGGGGAAGGGGTGTAGTTTTTGGGATGTGGAGGGTGGATTGGGGAAGGGGTGTAGTTGTTGGGGAAGGGGGAAGTTTGGTTGGGGAGGGGTGTAGTTTTTGGGGATGCGGACGGTGGATTGGGGAGGGGTTGTAGTTGTTGCGGATGGGAGAGAGTGGACTGGGGAGGGGGTGTAGTTGTTGTGGGTGGGAGACGGTGGATTGGGGAGGGGGTGCAATGGTTGGGGATGGGGAGGGTGGATTGGGGAGGGGGTGTAGATGTTTTGGGTGGGGGAGAGTGGAATGGGGAGGTGGATTTGGGAGGGGGTGTAGTTGTTGGGGATGGGGAGGGTGGTTTGGGGAGGGGGTGTAGTTGTTGGGAATGCGCAGGGTGGATTGGGGAGGGGGTGTAGTCGTTGGGGATGGGGGAGGGTGGATTGGGGCGGGGTGTAGTTGTTGGAGGTTTAGAAGGGTGGATTGGGGAAGGTGTGTAGTTTTTGGGGATGGGGAGATTGGATTGGGGAGAGGGTGTAGTTGGGGATGGAGAGGGTGGATTGGGGAGGGGGTGTAGTTGTTGGGGATGGAGGAGTGTGAATTGGGGAGGGGGTATAGTTGTTGGGGAAGTGGGAGGGTGAAATGGGGAGAGGATGTAGTTGTTGGGGATGGGGAGGTTGGATTGGGGAGGGGGTGTATTTGTTGGGGATGGGGGTGGGTGGATTGGGGAGGGGGTGTAGTTGTTGGGAATGGGTAAGGTGGAATGGGGAGGGGGTGTAGTTGTTGGGGATGGGGAGTGTGGATTGGGGAAGGTGTGTAGTTGTTGGGGATGGGTGAGCGTTGTTTGCGGAGGGGGTGTAGTTGTTGGGGATGGGGGAGGGTGGGTTGGGGAGGGGGTGTAGTTGTTGGGGGTGGGGGAGGGTGGATTGGGAAGGGCGTGTAGTTGTTGGGCATGGGGGAGGGTCGATTGGGTGTAGTTGTTGGGGATGGGGAGGGTGGATTGGGAAGGGGGTGTAGTTGTTGGGGATGGGGAGGGTGGATTGGGGAGGGGGTGTAGTTGTTGGGAATGGGGAGGGTGGATTGGGGAGGGAGTCTCCGATTTGGGAATGTGGTAGGTGGAATGGGGATGGGGTGTAGTTGTTGGTGGTGGGGGAGAGTGGATTTGGGAGGGGGTGTAATTGTTGGGGATGGGGGAGGGTGGATTAGGGAGGGTGTGTAGTTTTTGGTGAAGGGGGAGGGTTGATTGGGGAGGGGGTGTAGTTTTTGGGGATGGGGACTGTGGATTGGGGAGGTGGTGTAGTTGTTGGGGATGGGGGAGGGTGGACTGGGGAGGGGGTGTAGTTGTTGGGGGTGGGGGAGGGTGGATTAGGGAGTGGGTGTAGTTGTTGGGCATGGGGGAGGTTGGATTGGATAGGGGGTGTAGTTGTTGGGAATGGGTAAGGTGGAATCGGGAGGGGGTGTAGTTGTTGGGGATGTGGAAGGATAGATTGGGCAGCTCGTGTAGTTGTTGGAGGTGGGGGAGAGTGGATTGGGGAGGGGGTGTAGTTGTTGGGGATGAGGGAGGGTGGATTGGGGTGGGGTGTAGTTGTTGGAAGTTTGGAAGGGTGGATTGGGGAAGGTGTGTAGTCGTTGGGGATGGGGAGGGTGGATTGGGGAGGGGGTGTAGTTGGGGATGGAGAGGGTGGATTGGGGAGGGGGTGTAGCTGTTGGGGGTGGGGGAGGGTGGATTTGCGAGGGGGTGTAGTTGTTGGTGATGGGGAGGGGGAATTGGTGAGTGGGGTATTTGTTGGGGGTGGGGGAGTGTGAATTGGGGAGGGGGTATAGTTGTTGGGGAAGGGGGAGGGCGAATTGGGGAGAGGATGTAGTTGTTGGGGATGGGGAGGTTGGATTGGGGAGGGGGTGTAGTTGTTGGGGGTGGGGGAGGGTGGATTGGGAAGGGCGTGTAGTTGTTGGGCATGGGGGAGGGTCGATTGGGTGTAGTTGTTGGGGATGGGGAGGGTGGATTGGGAAGGGCGTGTAGTTGTTGGGCATGGGGGAGGGTCGATTGGGTGTAGTTGTTGGGGATGGGGAGGGTGGATTGGGAAGGGGGTGTAGTTGTTGGGGATGGGGAGGGTGGATTGGGGAGGGGGTGTAGTTGTTGGGAATGGGGAGGGTGGATTGGGGAGGGAGTCTCCGATTTGGGAATGTGGTAGGTGGAATGGGGATGGGGTGTAGTTGTTGGTGGTGGGGGAGAGTGGATTTGGGAGGGGGTGTAATTGTTGGGGATGGGGGAGGGTGGATTGGGGCGGGGTGTAGTTGTTGGAGGTTTAGAAGGGTGGATTGGGGAAGGTGTGTAGTTTTTGGGGATGGGGAGGTTGGATTGGGGAGAGGGTGTAGTTGGGGATGGAGAGGGTGGATTGGGGAGGGGGTGTAGTTGTTGGGGATGGAGGAGTGTGAATTGGGGAGGGGGTATAGTTGTTGGGGAAGTGGGAGGGTGAAATGGGGAGAGGATGTAGTTGTTGGGGATGGGGAGGTTGGATTGGGGAGGGGGTGTATTTGTTGGGGATGGGGGTGGGTGGATTGGGGAGGGGGTGTAGTTGTTGGGAATGGGTAAGGTGGAATGGGGAGGGGGTGTAGTTGTTGGGGATGGGGAGTGTGGATTGGGGAAGGTGTGTAGTTGTTGGGGATGGGTGAGCGTTGTTTGCGGAGGGGGTGTAGTTGTTGGGGATGGGGGAGGGTGGGTTGGGGAGGGGGTGTAGTTGTTGGGGGTGGGGGAGGGTGGATTGGGAAGGGCGTGTAGTTGTTGGGCATGGGGGAGGGTCGATTGGGTGTAGTTGTTGGGGATGGGGAGGGTGGATTGGGAAGGGGGTGTAGTTGTTGGGGATGGGGAGGGTGGATTGGGGAGGGGGTGTAGTTGTTGGGAATGGGGAGGGTGGATTGGGGAGGGAGTCTCCGATTTGGGAATGTGGTAGGTGGAATGGGGATGGGGTGTAGTTGTTGGTGGTGGGGGAGAGTGGATTTGGGAGGGGGTGTAATTGTTGGGGATGGGGGAGGGTGGATTAGGGAGGGTGTGTAGTTTTTGGTGAAGGGGGAGGGTTGATTGGGGAGGGGGTGTAGTTTTTGGGGATGGGGACTGTGGATTGGGGAGGTGGTGTAGTTGTTGGGGATGGGGGAGGGTGGACTGGGGAGGGGGTGTAGTTGTTGGGGGTGGGGGAGGGTGGATTAGGGAGTGGGTGTAGTTGTTGGGCATGGGGGAGGTTGGATTGGATAGGGGGTGTAGTTGTTGGGAATGGGTAAGGTGGAATCGGGAGGGGGTGTAGTTGTTGGGGATGTGGAAGGATAGATTGGGCAGCTCGTGTAGTTGTTGGAGGTGGGGGAGAGTGGATTGGGGAGGGGGTGTAGTTGTTGGGGATGAGGGAGGGTGGATTGGGGTGGGGTGTAGTTGTTGGAAGTTTGGAAGGGTGGATTGGGGAAGGTGTGTAGTCGTTGGGGATGGGGAGGGTGGATTGGGGAGGGGGTGTAGTTGGGGATGGAGAGGGTGGATTGGGGAGGGGGTGTAGCTGTTGGGGGTGGGGGAGGGTGGATTTGCGAGGGGGTGTAGTTGTTGGTGATGGGGAGGGGGAATTGGTGAGTGGGGTATTTGTTGGGGGTGGGGGAGTGTGAATTGGGGAGGGGGTATAGTTGTTGGGGAAGGGGGAGGGCGAATTGGGGAGAGGATGTAGTTGTTGGGGATGGGGAGGTTGGATTGGGGAGGGGGTGTAGTTGTTGGGGGTGGGGGAGGGTGGATTGGGAAGGGCGTGTAGTTGTTGGGCATGGGGGAGGGTCGATTGGGTGTAGTTTTTGGGGATGGGGAGGGTGGATTGGGAAGGGCGTGTAGTTGTTGGGCATGGGGGAGGGTCGATTGGGTGTAGTTGTTGGGGATGGGGAGGGTGGATTGGGAAGGGGGTGTAGTTGTTGGGGATGGGGAGGGTGGATTGGGGAGGGGGTGTAGTTGTTGGGAATGGGGAGGGTGGATTGGGGAGGGAGTCTCCGATTTGGGAATGTGGTAGGTGGAATGGGGATGGGGTGTAGTTGTTGGTGGTGGGGGAGAGTGGATTTGGGAGGGGGTGTAATTGTTGGGGATGGGGGAGGGTGGATTGGGGCGGGGTGTAGTTGTTGGAGGTTTAGAAGGGTGGATTGGGGAAGGTGTGTAGTTTTTGGGGATGGGGAGGTTGGATTGGGGAGAGGGTGTAGTTGGGGATGGAGAGGGTGGATTGGGGAGGGGGTGTAGTTGTTGTGGATGGAGGAGTGTGAATTGGGGAGGGGGTGTAGTTGTTGGGGATGGGGGAGGATAGATTGGGGAGGGCGTGTAGTTGTTGCGGATGGGGTAGGATGGATTGGAGTGGGGGTGTAGTTGTTTGGGATGGGGAGGGTGGATTGGGGAGGGGGTGTATTTGTTGGGAATGGGGGATGATGGATTGGGGAGGGGTGTAGTTGTTGGGGATGGGAAGGGTGGATTAGGGAGGGGGTGTATTTGTTGGGGATCGGGAGGGTGGGTTGGGGAGAGGATGTATTTGTTGGGGGTGGGGGAGGGTGGTTTTGGGAGGGGGTGTAGTTGTTGGGGATGGGGGTGGATGGATTGGGGAGGGGGGTGTAGTTGTTGGCGATGGGGGGGATGGATTGGGAAGGGGTGTAGTTGTTGAGGAAGGGGGAGGGTGGATTTGGGAAGGGGTGTAGCTGTTGGGGATGGGGAGGGTGGAATGGGCAGGGGTGTAGTTTTTTGGCGATGGGGAGGGTGGATTGGTGAGGGGGTGTAGTTGTTGGGGATGGGGAGGGTGGATTCGAGAGGGGGTGTATATGTTGGTGGTGGGGGAGGGTGGATTGGGGAGGGGGTGTATTTGCTGTGGGTGGTGGAGGGTTCATTGGGGAGGGGGTGTAGTTGTTGGGGATGGGGAGGGTGGATTGGGGAGGGGGTGTAGTTGTTGGGCATGGGGGAGGGTGGATTGGGGCGGGGAGTAGTTGTTGGAGGTTTGGAAGGGTGGATTGGGGAAGGTGTGTAGTTGTTGGGGATGGGGAGGGTGGATTGGGGAGGGGGTGTAGTTGGGGATGGAGTGGGTGGATTGGGGAGGGGGTGTAGCTGTTGGGGGTGGGGCGGGTGGATTGGCGAGTGGGTGTACTTGTTGGGGATGGGGAGGGGGAATTGGGGAGGAGGTTATTTGTTGTGGGTGGGGGAGTGTGAATTGGGGAGGGGGTATAGTTGTTGTGGAAGGGGGAGGGTGAATTGGGGAGCGGATGTAGTTGTTGGGGATGGGGAGGTTGGATCGTGGAGGGGGTGTAGTTGTTGGGGATGGGGGAGGGTGGATTGGGGAGGGGTTGTAGTTGGTGGGAATGGGTAAGGTGGAATCGGGAGGGGGTGTAGTTGTTGGGGATGGGGGAGGATAGATTGGGGAGGGCGTGTAGTTGTTACGGATGGGGGAGGATGGATTGGGGTGGGGGTGTAGTTGTTGGGGATGGGGGAGGGTGGTTTGGGAGGGGGTGTAGTTGTTGGGGATGGGGAGGATGGATTGGGGAGGGGGTGTAGTTGTTGTGGTTGGGGGAGAGTGGAATGGGAAGGGTGTGTTGTTGTTGTGGGTCGGGTGGGTGGAGTAGGGATGGGGTGTAGTTGTTGAGGATGGGTGGGGGGGAATGTGGAGGGTGTGTAATTATTGGGATGGGGAGGGTGGAATGGGCAGGGGGTGTAGTTGGAGAAAATGTGTTTGGTTTTAATTGGGGCGGGGGTGTAGTTGTTGAGGATGGGGGAGGGTGGATTGGGGAGGGGGTGTCATTGTTGAGGATAGGGGAGGGTGTTTTGGGGATAAGGTGTAGTTGTTGGGGAACAGGGAGGGTGGATTGGGGAAGGGCTGTAGTTGTTGGTGATGGGGAGGATGGATTGGGAAGGGGTGTAGTTGTTGGGGAGGGGGAGGGTGGATTTGGGAGGGGGTGTAGCTGTTGGGGATGGGGAGGGTGGAATGGGCAGGGGTGTAGATTTTGGCGATGGGGAGGGTGGATTGGTGAGGGGGTGTAGTTGTTGGGGATGGGGAGGGTGGATTCAAGAGGGGGTGTATATGTTGGTGGTGGAGGAGGGTGAATTGTGGAGGGGGTGTATTTGCTGTGGGTGGTGGAGGGTTCATTGGGGAGGGGGTGTAGTTGTTGGGATGGGGAGGGTGGATTGGGGAGGGGGTGTAGTTGTTGGGAATGTGCAGGATGGATTGTGGAGGGGGTGTAGTTGTTGGGGATGGGGGAGGGTGGATTGGGGCGGGGTGTAGTTGTTGGAGGTTTGGAAGAGTGGATTGGGGAAGGTGTGTAGTTGTTGGGGATGGGGAGGGTGGACTGGGGAGGGGGTGTAGTTGTTGAGGATGGGGAAGGTGAATTGTGGAGGGGGTGCATTTGTTGGGGATGGGGGAGGGTGGACTGGGGAGGGCGTGTAGTTGTTGGGGATGGGGAGGGTGGATTGTTCAGGGGGTGTAGTTGTTGGGGATGAGGGAGGGTGGATTGGGGAGGGGGTGTATTTGTTGGGGATGTGGAGGGTGGATTGGGGAGGGTATGTATTTGTTGGGGGTGGGGGAGGGTGGATTGGGGAGGGAGAGTAGTTGTTGGGGATGGGGAGGGTGGATTGGGCAGGGGGTATAGTTGTTGGGGATGAGGGAAGGTGGATTGGGGAGGGGATATAGTTGTTGGGGATGGGGGAGGATGGATTGGGGAGGGGGTGTATTTGTTGGGGGTGGGGTAGGATGGATTGGGGAGGGGGTGTAGTTGTTGGGGATGGGTAGTGTGGATTGTGGAGGGGGTGTAGTTGTTGGGGGTGGGGGAGAGTGGATTGGGGAGGGGGTGTAGTTGTTGGGGATGCTGGAGGGTGGATTGGGGAGGCGGTGTAGTTGTTTGGAATGGGGGAGGGGGTGTAGTTGTTAGGGGTGGGGAAGGGTGGATTGGGGAGGGGGTGTAGTTGTTGGGGTGTGGGAGAGTGGATTGTGGAGGGGATGTAGTTGTTGGGGATGGGGAGGGTTGATTGGGGAGTGGATGCATCTGTTCGGGATGGGAGAGGGTGGATTGGGGAGGGGTGTAGTTGTTGTGGTTGGGGAGGGGTGTAGTTGTTGTGGGTGGGGGAGGGTGGATTGGGGAGGGGGTGTAGTTGTTGGGGATAGGGGAGGGTGGATTGGGGAGGGGGTGTAGTTATTGGGGATGGTAGATTGGGGAGGGTGTGTAGTTGTTGGGGGTGGGGGAGGGTGGATTGGGGAGGGGGTGTAGTTGTTGGGAATAGGGGAGGGTGGATTGGGGAGGGGGTGTAGTTGTTGGGGGTGGGGGAGGGTGGATTGGGGAGGGGGTGTAGTTGTTGGGAATAGGGGAGGGTGGATTGGGGAGGGGGTGTAGTTGTTGGGGGTGGGGAGGGTGGATTGGGGAGGGGGTGTAGTTGTTGGGGATGGGGGAGGGTGGGTTGGGGAGGGGGGTGTAGTTGTTGGGGATGGGGGATGGTAGATTGGGGAGGGAGTGTAGTTGTTGGGGTTAGGGAGTGTGGATTGGGGAGGGGGTGTAGTTGTTGGGGATGGGGGAGGGGGTGTCGTTGTTGGGGATGGGGGAGGGGGTGTCGTTGTTGGGGATGGGTGTTTTGATGGTTTTTAAAAATACTTCTGTTTGCGCTCGAGAGCGCACAAGCTGGCTACTGCTGCTGTGATTGGCTGAGCCTTAGCTTCCGCGCTGCTGTGATTGGCTGAGCCTTCGCTTGGTCGCTGCTCGTGCAGTCCGTTCCCGCTTCACAATGGCGTTGTCTTGAGACGGTTTTTTCTGTTCAGGGTGAGAACTAATGGTTTCACTTTCTTGTTAGTTTGGTACTATCGGGTATACTATTTGGTTGGCCAAGCTTGGTTTATTTTAAGTTGTTCATGATGGAGTTGAAGCTTCTTCTTACGATTTGAACTTTCCAGCATGTCCTCGAGTTACACCTTATCCTGGGAATGTGCCCCTCATCGTGGAGGTATATATCCCAATCCTGGGGGAATAGGTCACTTATCACCGCATCCAGAATGTTATCAGGTCTTGGCAGACTACTTAGGTTCAGATCCTGTAGCTGCTGGTAATTCATGATCAGATGAAATGGTTGATAGTTATGCTTCTTTTTGAGGGTAGTCGGGTTGAGAAGATGATGTGAGTTGGTTTGGTTTTACTGTGGTAGTCAGGATCTCTCCAATGTTTTGGTTTGTTGGGGCTGACGGTCATTAGGCACATCTTTTGCTTCTAGGCTTACTGGCTTGACTCATACAGCACGGAAACAGACCCCTCAGCCCAACTCGTCCATGCTGACCAAGTTTCCCTGACTAAACTAGACCCACTTGCCTGCATTTGGTCCATATCCCTTTCAGCTCTTTTTAAAATCCATGTGCCTCTCCAAAAGTCTTTTAAATGTTGTAATTGTACCTGCATTTATTTCTTTTTTTGGCAGTTCTCTCTGCATGAAAACGTTGCCCCTTAGCTACCTTTTAAATCTTTTTCCTCTCTTTAAAAATATGCCCTCTCGATTTGAATTCTCCTATCCTTTGCTGTTCATCTTATCTATCCCCTCATGATTTTATAAACCTCTATGAGGTCACCCCTCAACTTCTTAAACTCCCGTGGAAAAAAGTTCCAGCCTATCCTATAACTCAAACCCTCCAGTCCTGGCAACATCCTGATAAATATTTTCTGAACATTCTCCAATTTAGTAATACTCTTCCAATAGCAGGTTGACCAGAACTGCACAGTACTCCAAAACCACGGTCCTCACCATCATCTTGGACAACTCAACGTGATGTTCCAACTCTTATACTTGGTCTGAGCAAGGAAGGCAAATATGCTAAATACCTTCTTAATTATCCTGTCTACCTTTCATGCAATTTTCAAAGGTCAGTGTACCTATTAGATGATCTTGTGGTTCACTGATAGTATCCTGACCTCTTCACCAGAAAGTCGAGGTTCAAGTCCCGCCTGAGGTGGTAGTGTGTTAGACACATTCAAAACAAATTAATTAAAACAATTTACAATTTTTTGTTGTGTTCATTTTTTGACTGCCTATTTCTTGCTCTTCGGTTTCTCCCCACCCTAAATTTTAATAGACCAATGATATGTTGCAGTTTCTTCATTCTGATATTATCCATACATTCTTGGCAAGAACTAGTACAGTTTGCTTGATCAAAAATACTTGAGGTAGCCTCTTTATAGGATAGTGTTATCAGTGGATCACCCAAAGTTTGTAAATGTCCCTATTCCTCATGTCCCATTGATAAGGCAGATTGTTGCCTGACTTTCATAATTTACTTGCATGTACAGTTATTTCTAATTTGCAAAACTGCAATTTTTGTCATTCAGTTGTTATAATTGATTACTCTGGGGAGGCCTTTCAGCTAATTTGCATGAAACAAATTTAAGAGTAAATATTTTTAAATCTGTTAGCTTTAAATAGCAGCCTTCAGCCAACTGGATTCACTACACAGATCATAGAATCCTTACAGTGTGAAAGCAGGCCATTTGGCCCATTAAGATCACATTGACTCTCCAAAGAGCATCCCACCCACACCCAACCCCTTACTTTGTCCCTGTAACCCTGTATTTACCATGGCTAATCCACCTAGTCTGTACATCTTTGGACTATATATCAAAAAATATCTGAAGACACCTGGTACAGCAAGAGCTATCATCCTGAACCACATTTTGGTAATAGAACTAAAGACTTGTGCTCCAGAATTAGCTACACCCATAGTTGAGGTTTTCCAGTACAAAAACAACAACAAAAATATACCAGGCAATGTGGAAAATTGCGTAGAATATCATTTACACAGAAAGCTGAAAAAATACAATCCAAACAATTACTGCCCCATCAGTTTACTCTCCAACAGTAAAATGACAGGAGAGTTAAAAACAGTGCTATTAAGCAGCACTTATTTAGCAATAACATGTTCACTGAAGCTCAGTTGAGGTTCTGCCTGGACCACTCAACTCCTGACCTCCTTCCAGCCTTGGTCCAAACAATACAGTTCGAGAAGTGAAGTGAGAGTGATTTGGACTTGGATTCTGGGTAATCCAAGATGGAGGATGGGAAAAATTTCTGGCTGTAAGAGTAGCTCCTTTTTTATGAGGTATTTTAGGTGTTGGAGGTGATTTCCTCGAATTCCAGAAGCAGCAATTACTGTTGCATTGTTTTGGAACTTTGGAAAAAAAAAGTTGAAACAACAGCAGCTTTAAAAGGGAGAAGAGCGGACCAAGGAAGCACATGGTGAGGACAGTGCAAATGAGAGTGAGAGTGATTAAAAAAAGAGAACCTGCACAGTTAGTGCCTTTGCTGTTTGAATTCGTGTATCCTTGGACATCGGAGTGCATCTGGGAAAATTAACAGTGAAATTCACAACTAATCTTGGAGGAACTGTTGGGCAAAGTTCACAGCACAGAATCAGATAAGTTAATCATTGTTTTAAGTCTGTCCTAGAGAAAGGCTGCAATAGTGAGTACAGTGGATTCTTTCTTGATTATATGTTTTTGGAGATAAGTCTCTTGATTAAACTTAAAATATAAGCCATAGCTATTAATTTAACCTGGGGCAGTGTTTGTAGAGGAATAAGATGGTGTTATTTTCTGGGTCTGTAGATTGTGAAGGAGCAAAAATGTTCTTTGCAGTGATATGTACCTCTTGTCAGATGTGGGAGTTTAAAGAGAGTTTAAGGGTTACTGCGGATTATATCTGCCATAAATGCTGTTGGATGCGAATCTTATCAGATCGAGTGGATCGGTTGGAGAGACAGATAGAAGCGATGAGGAATTTGCAACAGCAACAGTATGTGATGGATGGCAGTTATAGAAAAGGGGGAAAGTCTCAGATACAGCCAAATAGATGGGTTAACTCCAGGAAGGGTGGGAGAGGTCGGCACCTAGGGCAGGAGTCTTTTGTGGATATACCCATTTCAAACAGATATGCTGTTTTGGAAAATACATGGGGTGATGGATTCTCAGGGGAACATTGCACGAATAGCCAAGTTTCTGGTATTGAGACTGGCTCTAATGCAATGAGGGGTACGTCGGCTTCCAAGAGATCAATTGTGTTAGGGGATTCTGTAGTCCGAGGTACAGACAGACGTTTCTGTGGCCAGCAGAGAAAAAGCAGAATGGTGTGTTGTTTCCCTGGTGCCAGGATCAATAATGTCTCCGAGAGTGTGCAGAATGTTCTCACGGGGTAGAGGGGCCAGCAAGAGGTCATTGTCCACATTGGAACCAACGATATAGGAAGGGAAAAGGTTGAGATTCTGAAGGGAGATTACAGAGAATTAGGCAGAAATTTAAAAAGGAGGTCCTCAAGGGTAGTAATATCTGGATTACTCCCAGTGCTATGAGCTAATGAGGGCAGGAATAGGAGTATAGAGCAGATGAATGCACAGCTGAGGAGCTGGTGTATGGGAGAAGGATTCACATTTTTGCATCATTGGAATTTCTTTTGGGGTAGAAGTGACCTGTACAAGAAGGACGGATTGCACCTAAATTGGAACGGGACTAATATACTGGCAGGGAGATTGGCTAGAACTGCTTGGGAAGATTTAAACTAGTAAGGTGGGGGGTGGGACCCAGGGAGATAGTGAGGAAAGAGATCAATCTGAAACGGGTACAGCTGAGAACAGAAGTGAGTCAAACAGTCAGGGCAGGCAGGGACAAGGTAGGACTAATAAATTAAATTGCATTTATTTCAATGCAAGGGGCCTAACAGGGAAGGCAGGTGAACTCAGGGCAGGGTTAAGAACATGGGACTGGGATATCATAGCAATTACAGAAACATGGCTTAGGGATGGGCAGGACTGGCAGCTTAATGATCCAGGATACAAGTGCTACATGAAGGATAGAAAGGGAGGCAAGCGAGGAGGGGGAGTGGCGTTTTGATAAGGGATAGCATTAGGGCTGTGCTGAGTGAGGATATTCCTGGAAATACATCCAGGGAAGTTATTTGGGTGGAACTGAGAAATAAGAAAGGGATGATCACCTTATTGGGATTGTATTATAGACCCCCCCCTAATAGTCAGAGGGAAATTGAGAAACAAACTTGCAAGGAGATCTCAGCTATCTGTAAGAATAATAGGGTGGTTATGGTAGGGGATTTTAACTTTCCAAACATAGACTGGGACTGCCATAGTGTTAAAGGTTTAGATGGAGAGGAATTTCTTAAGTGTGTACAAGACAATTTTCTGATTCAGTATGTGGATGTACCTACTAGAGGAGGTGCAAAACTAGACCTACTCTTGGGAAATAAGGCAGGGCAGGTGACTGAGGTGTCAGTGGGGGAGCACTTTGGGGCCAGTGATCATAAATCTATTAGATTTAAAATAGTGATGGAAAAGGATAGACCAGATCTAAAAGTTGAAGTTCTAAATTGGAGAAAGGCCAATTTTGACGGTATTAGGCAAGAATTTTCAAAAGCTGATTGGAGGCAGATGTTCGCAGGTAAAGGGATGGCTGATAAATGGGAAGCCTTCAGAAATGAGATAACAAGAATCCAGAGAAAGTATATTCCTGTCAGGGTGAAAGGGAAGGCTGGTAGGTATAGAGAATGCTGGATGACTAAAGAAATTGACGGTTTGGTTACGAAAAAGAAGGAAGCATATATCAGATATAAACAGGATAGATCGAGCGAATCCTTAGAAGAGAATAAAGAAAGTAAGAGTATACTTAAGAGGGAAATCAGGAGGGCAAAACGGGGACATGAGATAGCTTTGGCAAATAGAATTAAGGAGAACCCAAAGGGGTTTTACAAATATATTAAGGACAAATGGGTAACAAGGGAGAGAACAGGGCCCCTCAAAGATCAGCAAGGTGGCCTTTGTGTGGAGCCACAGAAAATGGGGGAGATAGTAAATGAATATTTTGCATCAGTATTTACCGTGGAAAAGGATATGGAAGATACAGACTGTAGCAAAATAGATGGTGACATCTTGCAAAATGTCCAGATTACAGAGGAGGAAGTGTTGGATGTCTTGAAATGGTTAAAAGTGGATAATCCCCAGGACCTGATCAGGGAAGCTAGAGACGTGATTGCTGGGCCTCTTGCTGAGATATTTGTATCATCGATAGTCACAGGTGAGGTGCCGGAAGACTGGAGGTTGGCAAACATGGTGCCACTGTTTAAGAACGGCGGTAAAGACAAGCCAGGAACTATAGACCAGTGAGCCTGACCTCATAGGTGGGCAAGTTGTTGGAGGGAATCCTGAGGGACAGGATGTACATGTATTTGTAAAGGCAAGGGCTGATTCGGGATAGTCAACATAGCTTTGTGTGTGGGAAATCATGTCTCACAAACTTGATTGAGTTTTTTGAAGAAGTAACAAAGAAGATTGATGAGGGTAGAGCTGTAGATGTGATCTATATGGATTTCAGTAAGGCATTCGACAAGGTTTCCCATGGGAGACTGATTAGATTAGATTACTTACAGTGTGGAAACAGGCCCTTTGACCCAACAAGTCCACACCGACCCGCCGAAGCGCAACCCACCCATTCCCCTACATTTACCTCTTTACCTAACACTACGGGCAATTTAGCATGGCCAATTCACCTGACCTGCACGTCTTTGGACTGTGGGAGGAAACCGGATCACCCGGAGGAAACCCATGCAGACACAGGGAGAACGTGCAAACTCCATACAGTCAGTCACCTGAGTCGGGAATTAAACCCAGGTCCCTGGCGCTGTGAGGCAGCAGTGCTAACCACTGTGCCACCGTGCCGCCCTAAAAGCAAGGTTAGCAAGGTTAGATCTCATGGAATACAGGGGGAACTAGCCATTTGGATACAGAACTGGCTCAAAGGTAGAAGACAGAGGGTGGTGGTGGAGGGTTGTTTTTCAGACTGCAGGCCTGTGACTAGTGGAGTGCCACAAGGATCGGTGCTGGGCTCTCTACTTTTTGTCATTTACATAAATGAGTTGGATGTGAGCATAAGAGGTACAGTTAGTAAGTTTGCAGATGATACCAAAATTGGAGGTGTAGTGGACAGCGAAGAGGGTTATCTCAGATTACGACAGGATCTTGACCAGATGGGGCAGTGGGCTGAGAAGTGGCAGATGGAGTTTAATTCAGATAAATGCGAGGTGCTGCATTTTGGGAAAGCAAATCTTAGCAGCACTTATACACTTAATGGTAAGGTCCAAGGGAGTGTTGCTGAACAAAGAGACCTTGAAGTGCAGGTTCATTATTCCTTGAAAGTGGAGTCGCAGGTAGATAGGATAGTGAACAAGGCATTTGGTATGCTTTGCTTTATTGGTCAGAGTATTGAATACAGGAGTTGGGAGGTCATGATGTGGCTGTACAGGACATTGGTTAGGCCACTATTGGAATATTGCATGCAACTCTGGTCTCCTTCCTATCGGAAAGATGATGTGAAACTTGAAAGGGTTCAGAAAAGATTTACAAGGATGTTGCAAGGGTTGGAGGATCTGAGCTACAGGGAGAGGCTGAACAGGCTGGGGCTGTTTTCCCTGGAGCATCGGAGGCTGAGGGGTGACCTTCTCATGGTTTACAAAATTACGAGAGGCATGGATAGGATAAATAGACAAAGTCTTTTCCTTGGGGTCGGGGAGTCCACAACTAGAGGGCATAGGTTTCGGGTGAGAGGGGAAAGATATAAAAGAGACCTAAGGGGCAACTTTTTCATGCAGAGGCTGGTACAATTGCAACATCTAAGAGGCATTTGGATGTGTATATGAATAGGAAGGGTTTGGAGGGATATGGGCCGGGTGCTGGCAGTTGGGACTAGATTGGGTTGGGATGTCTGGTTGTCATGGATGGGTTGGACCGCAGGGTCTGTTTCCATGCTGTACATCTGTGACTCTGTGACTGCTCTTGATATTAGGGCAGCATTTGATGCAGGACTGCATCAAAAAATCCAAGCAAAATTAGTGTCAGTGGGAATCGTTGTGGAGAGAACTCTGTCTGCTGGACAGAGTCAGACTTATCATAAAATAAGATGGTAGGTGGTTGTTGGAAGTTGGTAATCTCAGCTCCAGGACATCTCTGCAGGAGTTCCTCAGGGTAGAGTCTGAGGCGCAACCATATTTAGCCGCTTCAACAATGACGTTCCCTCCATCCTAGTTTCACAATGCTAATGATTTCACAATGTTCAATGCCATTAATGACTCCTAAGATACCGAAGACATCCATGGCTAAATGTAGCAAGACCTGGCTTGGCTGACATTTGCACCTCACAAGAATTATGAACCAGAGGACAGTCGTGTCACAGATCACTGGGGGACTCCAGAAGTGTTGATACTGGAGCTGCAGCAAGAAGCAAAGTCATTGTTGGAGAAAAACTGCATTTATTTCAATGCAAGAGGCCTAACAGGGAAGGCACGTGAACTCAGGGCATGATTAGGTACATGGGACTGGGATATCATAGCAATTACAGAAACGTGGTTCAGGGATGAACAGGACTGGCAGCTTAATGTTCCAGGATACAAATGCTACAGGAAAGACAGAAGGGGAGGCAAGAGAGGAGGGGGAGTGGCATTTTTGATAAGGGATAGCATTAGAGCTGTACTGAGGAAGGATTTTCCCAGAAATGTATTTAGGCAGGTTATTTGGGTTGAAATGAGAAATCAGAAAGAGATGATCACCTCATTGGGATTGTATTATAGACCTCCTAACAGAGTGAAATTGAGAAACAAATTTGTAAGGAGATTAGTTATCTGTAAGAATAATAAGGTGGTTATGGTAGGGAATTTTAACTTTCCAGACATAGACTGGGACTGCCATAATGTTAAGAGTATAGATGCAGAGGAATTTGTTAAGTGTGTACAAGAAAATTTTCTTGTGGATGTACCTACGAGAGAAGATGCAAAACTTGATCAACTATTGGGAAATAAGTTAGGGCAGGTGACTGAGATGTCTTTTGGGGAGCACTTTGGGGCCAGCGACCATAATTCAATTAGTTTTACAATAATGATGGAAAAGGATAGACCAGATCTAAAAGTTGAAGTTCTAAATTAGAGGAAGACCAATTTTGATGGTATTAGCCAAGAACTTTCAAAAACTCATTGGGGGCAGATGTTTGCAGGTAAAGGAATGGCTGGAAAATGGGAAGCCTTCAGAAAGTCCAGAGAAGTCCAGAGAAAGTATGTTCTTGTTAGGGTGAAAGGAAAGGCTGGTAGGCATAGGGAATGCTGGATGACTACAGAAATTGTGGGTTTGGTTCAGAGAAAGAAGGAGGTTAAAACAATAACTGCAGATGCTGGAAACCAGAGTCTAGATTAGAGTGGTGCTGGAAAAGCACAGCAGTTCAGGCAGCATCCGAGGAGCCGTAAAATCGACGTTTCAGGCAAAAGCCCTTCATCAGAAATACAGGCAGAGAGCCTGAAGGGTGGAGAGATAAATGAGAGCAGGATGGGGGTGGGGAGAAAGTTGCATAGAGTACAGTGGGTGAGTGGGGGAGGGAATGAAGGTGATAGGTCAGGGGGAGGGTGGAGTGGATATGTGGAAAAGAAAATAGGCAGGTAGGACAAGTCATGAGGACAGTGCTGAGCTGGAAGTTTGGAATTGGGGTGAGGTGGGGGAAGGGGAAATGAGGAAACTGTTGAAGTCCACATTGATGCCCTGGGGTTGAAGTGTTCCGAGGCGGAAGATGAGGCGTTCTTCCTCCAGGCGTCTGGTGGTGAGGGAGCGGCGGTGAAGGAGGCCCAGGACCTCCATTTCCTCGGCAGAGTGGGAGGGGGAGTTGAAATGTTGGGCCACGGTGTGGTTGATTGGCGCGGGTGTCCCGGAGATGTTCCCTAAAGCGCTCTGCTAGGAGGCGTCCAGTCTCCCCAATGTAGAGGAGACCGCATCGGGAGCAACGGATACAATAAATGATGTTGGTGGATGTGCAGGTAAAACTTTGATGGATGGGGAAGGCTCCTTTAGGGCCTTGGATGGAGGTGAGAGAGGAGGTGTGGGTGCAGGTTTTGCAATTCCTGCGGTGGCAAGGGAAGGTGCCAGGACGGGAGGGTGGGTTGTAGGGGGGCGTGGACCTGGAGGGAACGGTCTCTGCGGAAGGCGGAAAGGGGTGGGGAGGGAAATATATCCCTGGTGGTGGGGTCCGTTTAAAGGTGCCGGAAATGTCGGCGGATGATTTGGTTTATGCGAAGGTTGGTAGGGTGGAAGGTGGGCACCAGGGGCGTTCTGTCCTTGTTACGGTTGGAGGGGTGGGGTCTGAGGGCAGAGGTACGGGATGTGGACGAGGTGCGTTGGACGGCATCTTTAACCACATGGGAAGGGAAATTGCGGTCTCTAAAGAAGGAGGCCATCTGGTGTGTTCTGTGGTGGAACTGCTCCTCCTGGGAGCAGATACGGCAGAGGAATTGGGAATACGGGATGGCATTTTTGCAGGAGGTAGGGTGGGAAGAGGTGTAATCCAGGTAGCTGTGGGAGTCGGTGGGTTTGTAAAAAATGTTGGTGTCAAGTCGGTCGTCATTAATGGAGATGGAGAGGTCCATGAAAGGGAGGGAGGTTTCAGAGATGGTCCGGGTAAATTTAAGGTCAGGGTGGAATGTGTTGAAGTTGATGAATTGCTCAACCTCCTCACGGGAGCACAAGGTGGCACCAAAGCAGTCATCATTGTAGCGGAGGAACAGGTGGGGAGTGGTGCCGGTGTAATTACGGAAGATGGACTGCTCCACGTAGCCAACAAAGAGACAGGCATAGCTTGGGCCCATACGGGTGCCCATGGCTACCCCTTTGGTCTGGAGAAAGTGGGAGGAGGCATATGTCAGATATGGACAGGATAGATTGAGTGAATCCTTAGGTGTAAAGGCAGTAGGGGTGTACTTAAGAGGGAAATGAGCCGGGCAAAAAGGGGACATGACATAGTTTTGGCAAATAGAATTAAGGAGAATCAAAGGGGATTTTACAAATAGATTAAGACCAAAAGGGTAACTAGGGAGAGAATAGGGCCCCTCAATGATCAGCAAGGTGACCTTTGTGTGGAGCCACAGGAGATGGGGGAGATACGAAATGAATATTTTGCATCAGTGTTTACTGTGGAGAACATGGAAGATATAGAATGTAGGGAAATAGATGGTGACATCTTGAAAAATGTCCATATTACAGAGGAGGAAGTGCTGGACGTCTTGAAATGCATAAATCCCCAGGACCTGATGAGGTGTACCCTAGAACTCTGTGAGAAGCTGGGGAAATGATTGCTGGGCCCCTTGCTGAGATATTTGTATCATCGATAGTCACAGGTGAGGTGCTGGAGGTCTGAGGATTGGCTAACGTGGTGCCATTATTTAACAAAGGTGGGAAGGACAAGAAAGGGAATTATTGACCAGTGAGCCAGACTTCGGTAGTGGGCAAGTTGTTGGAGGAAATCCTGAGGGACAGGATGTACATGTACTTGGAAAGGCAAGGATTGATTAGGATAGTCAACATGGTTTTGTGTGTGGGAAATCATGTCTCTCACATTTGATTGAGTTTTTTGAGGAAGTAACAAAGAGGATTGATGAGAGCAGAGTGGTGGACGTGATCAATACGGTTGACAAGGTTCCCCATGGGAGACTGGTTAGCAGGGTTAGATCTTACAGAATACAGGGAGAACTAGCCATTTGGATACAGAACTGGCTCAAAGGTAGAAGACAGAGGGTGGTGGTGGAGGGTTGTTTTTCAGACTGGAGGCCTGTGACCAGTGGAGTGCCACAGGATCAGTGCTGGCTCCACTACTTTTTGTTATTTACATAAATGATTTGGATGTGAGCATAAGAGGTAGAGTTAGTAAGTTTGCAGATGACACCAAAATTGGAGGTGTAGTGGACAGCGAAGAGGGTTACCTCAGATTATAACCGGATCTGGACCAGATGGGCCAATGGGCTGAGAAGTGGCAGATTGAGTTTAATTTAGATAAATGTGAGGTGCTGCATTTTGGGAAAGCAAATCTTAGCAGGACTTATACACTTAATGGTAAGGTCCTAGGGAGTGTTGCTGAACAAAGAGACCAGGTTTATAGCTCCTTGAAAGTACAGTTGCAGGTAGATAGGATAATGAAGAAGGTGTTTGGTATGCTTTCCTTTATTGGTCAGAGTATTGAGTACAGGAGTTGGGATGTCATGTTGCGGCTATACAGGACATTGGTTAGGCCACTTATGTAATTCTGGTCTCCTTCCTATCAGAAGGATGTTGTGAAACTTGAAAGGATTCACAAAAGTTTTACAAGGATGTTGCCAGGGTTGGAGGATTTGAGCTATAGGGAGAGGTTGAAATGGCTAGAGCTATTTTCCCTGGAGCAGAGGCTGAGGGGTGACGTTATAGAGATTTATAAAATCATGAGGGCATGGATAGAATAAATAGTCAAATTCTCTGCCCTGGGGTGGGGGAGTCCAGAACTGGAGGGCAAGAAGTGTGAGAAGGGCAAGATATAAAAGAGATCTAAGGGGCAACGTTTTCACGCAGAGGGTGGTACGTGTATGGAATGAGCTGCCAGAGGAAGTGGTGGAGGCTAGTACAATTGCAACATTTAAAAGGCATCTGGATGGGAATATGAATAGGAACGGTTTGGGGAGATGTGGGCTGGGTGCTGGCAGGTGGGACTAGATTTGGGTTGGGATATCTGGTCAGCATGGATGAGTTGGACTGAAGTGTCTGTTTCCATGTTGTACATCTTTATGACTAAGTGCCAGGCAATAACCATCTCCAACAAGAGTGAATCCACCCCTTGACCTTGTCATGTCTTGGCATTTCCATTACTAAAGCTTCCATCATCAATATCCTGGGGATTACCACTGTCAAGAAACTGAATAAGACTCTCCATATAAATACAGTGGCTGCAAGAGCTGATCAGAGGCTGGGAATTCTGCAATGACTAACTCATCTCCTGACCACTCAAAGCCTGTCCACCATCGACAGGGCCCAAGTCAAGAATGTGATAAAATATTCTACGTTTAGCAGTTGGGTGGACAGACATACTAACATTTCTGAAGTAGCTGATAGTATCAAGGTCATGATCATTAAAATCAGCTCTACTGGACTCCAGAGTTCTGACTGCCAAAACAAATCTTCGTGCAGCTCAAGGAAGGGAATTGAACAAGAGAAGGGGAAAGGAACTCAGGACTGGTATTGCAAAACTTCCTAGGCGGACAATCATACTCATGATTGCCATTAAATCCATGTTCCAGGTCATTAACCAATGCTTAGATTACTTACTTACAGCGTGGAAACAGGCCTGTCGGCCCCAGTCCACACTGACCTGCCGAAGCGCAACCCACCCAGACCCATTCCCCTACATTTACCCCTTCACCTAACACTATGGGCAATTTAGCATGGCCAATTCACCTAACCTGCACGTTTGGACTGTGGGAGGAAACCGGAGCACCCGGAGGAAACCCACGCAGACACGGGAGAATGTGCAAACTCCACGCAGTCAGTCGCCTGAAGTGGGAATTGAACCTGGGTCTCTGGCGCTGTGAGGCAACAGTGCTAACCACTGTGCTGCCCACTACTGCTCTTGATTACTACTCCAGCAACAGTAAATCTAATACCAGAAAAAAGGACAGAAAATAGGCAAGGTTTCCTAATTTGTTACAATTCTAGACAGGATATGTTAATCTGTTAAACTTCTGGGTGAGGTTGGATGCACTGGCACCCTACTTTTATTCACCCATCCCCTTTGTTGGTTGCAATTAGATTGATTTATAAAGGAGCCTTTCTCATTTGAAACCTTTCTTCCCAGGCCCAAATGAACTTCGGTTTTAAAAGGAACCAGTTTAACCAAACTTTCTTGAATTAATCAAGAGAGTAAGTTTATTCATTACTATACACAAGAAATACCAATGAACACCCATTCACATAGCTTAGAAATAAGGTGAGACCAAAAAGATAAAAGTTTTTAAAAGATATATGAAAGCAGTCTGTAAATTTTTCACTGAAAAGCAGACCATTGAACTTTGTAGCTGTTGCAGAGGAGGCTACTGGTAGTGTTTTGTAAGGTTCACAATATTTTGTTTTGCAGATTGGTTCTGATTCTGCTGTTCTGATGCCTTTTTAAGCGTAATTGAATTCCAGTATTCAGAATGACAGAGAGAATCCTTTATCCTGTTTTCCTTTTAATTACTTTGTAGCACTCGGAGTTAGGGTCATTTGCCTGGAACACAAGTATGATTAAGAGTGACGAGCGGATAATTCTTTACCTGTGGCCTCCATGATAGGCTCATACATATTTGAGCATTCAGTCCTACAAGTTACCCATCAGAGGAGTTGGAAACTTTTTTAAAAACTACTATCCTTGTGTATTCCTAGGTAAAACAGTCCTGTGCGAAGAGGTGGCTTTCTGCTAAGAGGGAGGAGATTGTCAGCTCTCTTTATCATCTATTTGTGCTAAGTCTCCTTATTTTAAGTTTTCCTGGTAATGTACATGTGGACCATACTGTTTGCATAACATAGGAATTGCCAGATAGTCAGCTGAATTTAAATTCACTGTTTTTCTGTAGAAATTCTTCTTAAAACAACGCATTTTTGAATCAGAACTGAAAGCATAACTTTAAATTATATAACAGATTGTAAGTTTCTGTGCAGCACCTTTTGGCCTTGAAAGCTCTCTTATCATTTGTGTAATGATTTATTGCAGATTTCTTCTGTCAGTTACTGGTTCTGAGAACAGTCCTTTTAACTATTATCTACTTGATGGCTCAATGACCTCTTCAGCAGTTAAGATTGTTGAAAAACAATGTAGAAAACTCAAATTAGAGTAGGAAGTGCTGAGGGCAGCATCTTTGAGCTGCATTTAATTGTCAAAAAAAAATGGATTGGGTTCAGATCAGAGGTTAAAATTGAAAATATCTGAAATGGTTGTGCAAAATACTTTGAACCAGGACACTCAATTTGGGCTTTGGAGATGGTAAAAAATTGAACAATGTTTGTCATGGTTTGGCAGTATTAAGTGTAGATAAGCATTAAGGGATATGTGGAGAAAGCAAGAGTATAGAATTGAGATAGACGATCAGCCATGATCATATTGATTGGCAAAGTAGGCTTGAGGGGCTGAATGGGCCTACTTGTACTAATTTCTATATTTCTATTACATAATTATGCAAATAGTTTTAATAATGCATTCTAAGTGTAAGAATAAGTTGACTAGAAGTTTTCTACAAGGAACATTAGAAAATGGCAGACAATAAAACAGTTTGAAGAGAAATTGGATGAATATTTTTTAAAAAAGAGGAATAAGCAATGTATACATAATTCCACCTGAAGAAGGCAAATACCAACAATTTTTCACTTACCAAATGGATGCAGTTTATTAGATTTCTTGAAATCGCAAATTGAAATGTTTGTAAATACTTCATTTTTAAATTTTTGTTTTATAGGTGACAAAATCACAATGTCAACTTTTGTTCAAGAGCAGCGTCTTTATTATTGTAAGTATATCTGGATACTCTAAAAGATTTTCTGAAAGATAAAGTGAACTGTTGGCTGGGATTCAAATGGGGTTGCTATCAAATGCTCTGTTATGTAGCATACTGTTTGGCTTCTGGTGGTTCGATCACTTCTTCTGAAACCACTGAACTCCCACTGGTGACCCCTTTAATTACCATTCATTTCATAGAATCCTACAGTGTGGAAACTATTTGGCCCGACAAGTCTACACTGACTTTCGGAAGAAACATTTTCATCCAGACTCACCCTCCTATCCTATCCCTGTAATTCTGCATTTCTCATGGCTAATCCACCTATAACCTAAACATCCTTGGATATGATGGGCATTTTAGCATGGCCAATCCACAGCTCTTTCACACTGAGCTTGGTTTTACTAAGCTTCACTTAGCTAGCACTGCTCCAAGGTTCTGTATCTCAAGTCTCCTGAGCTATACTTAGCATGCCCTGCTCATGGGATTTTCTTTTGTGCCAACTATTAGATGCACCAAAAGACACCTAGAACTTCAGTGAACCCCAGTTCTCAGATCTTACAACAGTACTTTAGCTGTTTGCTGGATTAGTGGTGCTGGAAGAGCACAGCAGTTCAGGCAGCATCCAAGGAGCAGCGAAATCGACGTTTCAGGCAAAAGCCCTTCATCAGGAATAAAGGCAGTGAGCCTGAAGCGTGGAGAGATAAGCTAGAGGAGGGTGGGGGTGGGGCTCTATGCTCCTCTCTCCCCACCCCCGCCCCCACCCCTCTAGCTTATCTCTCCACGCTTCAGGCTCACTGCCTTTATTCCTGATGAAGGGCTTTTGCCTGAAACGTCGATTTCCGCTGCTCCTTGGATGCTGCCTGAACTGCTGTGCTCCTTCCAGCACCACTAATCCAGTATTTGGTTTTCAGCATCTGCAGTTATTGTTTTTACCTTTAGCTGTTTGCTCCTGTCTCTGTCTCTCTTTCCCTGTCTCTCTCGCTCTCTCTCTCCCTCTCTGTTTCCCTCCCTCTCTTTCTCTCCCTCTCTTTCTCTCCCTCTCTTTCTCTCCCTCTCTTTCTCTCCCTCTCTCTCTCTCCCTCTCTCTCTCTCCCTCTCTCTCTCCCTCTCTCTCTCTCCCTCTCTCTCTCTCTCCCCTCTCTCTCTCCTCTCTCCCTCTCTCTCTCGCTCTCTTTCCCTGTCTTTCTCTCTCTCTCTCTCTCTCTCTTCCTCACGCTCTCTTTCTCTCTCTTTTCCCACCTTTTTCTCTTCCCCCCCCCCCCTCTTTTTTTCTTCCCCCCCTTCTCTCTCTTACCCCCCCCTCTCTCTCTTCCCCCCCCTTCTCTCTCTTCCCCCCCATCTCACTCTTCCCCCCCCCTCTCTCTTCCCCCCCCCTCTCTCTCTTCCCACCCCCCTCTCTCTCTTCCCCCCCCCCTTCTCTCTCTTCCCCCCCCTTCTCTCTCTTCCCCCCCCCTTCTCTCTCTTCCCCCCCTTCTCTCTCTTCCCCCCCCCCTTCTCTCTCTTCCCCCCCCTTC